>NW_028319799.1:0-181298 GCF_062004578.1 Staurois parvus
TGTCTATGAGGAGATCCGCCATCTTTGTACTCTCCGCCCCCTCTGTGTCTATGAGGAGATCCGCCATCTTTGCACTCTTCTCCCCCTCTGTCTATGAGGAGATCCGCCATCTTTGTACTCTCCACCCCCTCTGTCTATGAGGAGATCCGCCATCTTTGTACTCTCCACCCCCTCTGTGTCTATGAGGAGATCCGCCATCTTTGTACTCTCCGCCTCCCTCCATTTCCCGCATTGCCCGATTTGAATGGGGCGGACATTTTGTTTCGCCCATTCTTCTCAATAAAGTTTTTTTTTCCCTACCATTCAACGCGCCACCATTCTAGTGCCTTCTGCCGGGCGGGCGTGGCCAAAATCCTCCCTCTGATTGGGCCCTGGTGTTGTCAGTCACGGGAGGCAGGACAGTTCTTTGACCAGCGATTGGTTGTGAAGAGGGTAGGGGCGGGTGTATAGCACGGAAGGCCGCGATTGGGCAGGTTGCCGGCGTTTATAGCCAATAGACGGTTGCTTTGTTGGTCTACTGTCTGTGCCTCGAGGGTCGAGCGGGTGTTCATTGTCCGGGAGCGTGTGAGGAACTTCCATCGGAAACATGAGGTACGGGAGCCGGCGGGGAGATGGGACGGTGGCGGCCGGGCTCTCCATTCATCGTGACATCTGTCCTCCGATCCCGGGACCCCTCATAGCGGCGTGGTCGGCCATTTTCTATGGAAGTCTGAGCGCCCCCCGGTACAGGCCGCAACACCACCGGGGAAAAAAAATTGTCACCCCAATATCCGTGCGGGCGGGCCCGCGAGACAATTACCCAGCCCCGGTTTTGTTTCTCACTCATGCGGTTCATTGAAAGCGGAGCGGGCCGGTGTGATCGTTTGTGGGGTTCTGTAAAAGAGGGATTTGTGGTCCCTGCCGGTGATACTGTCGGTGTGCGGGGAGGGGGTGATATGTGCCCGGTGGAGGCGGGAAGGAAGGAGAGCGTGGCTGAGTCCGGTGTCACATCCGCCGGCGTGTTAAACAAGCGGTGCGGGCGGGCCTACGAAACGGGAGAGGATAGATTTGCCGGCTCTGTATAAAAGCATTGCGGGCCTATAATTGTAATATTGGTTTTATGTTTCTCATCCATGGGCTGGATATAAAAGCGTTGCGGGCGGGCCTATAATGGATGTAATATTGATTTTATGTTTCTCATCCATGGGCTCGGTATAAAAGCATTGCGGGCGGGCCTATAATTATAATATTGGTTTTATGTTTCTCATCCATGGGCTGGATATAAAAGCGTTGCGGGCGGGCCTATAATTATAATATTGGTTTTATGTTTCTCATCCATGGGCTGGATATAAAAGCGTTGCGGGCGGGCCTATAATTATAATATTGATTTTATGTTTCTCATCCATGGGCTGGATATAAAAGTCCTCCCAGGGGATGGAAACGCGACATTCAAACACGCTTTAGCTGCGTCACGCGTTTTGCGTCTTCTGACCGTTAAAATGAACGCCAAAGGTAGCCAAAGTGATTTCGGGGCGCTTTTCCGTTAAACACTTCCTTTCCAAACAAACCGGTTTGGTTTTTAACTCCTCGGCGTATGCTGATCTGGGGGGGAGGGGGCGGGGTTGCGTTTTTACTGCCGCCTCGCGGAAAGGCTCCGATCGCTGCTTGCGTTTGGGAACTTTCCAATCATGTGAAAGCAGATCGCGGTGAGCACGTGGACCTAAACCCCGCCTCCTGGGGGCCATGAACCCCTTAAAGGGCCGGGAGGTGCTGGCGACATGGGCAATGTGTGCCTGGCCCAACATGGAGGGGCTTTATGGGGGGGGCCCCCCAGGGTCTCTAGAAGCTGCCACTTTATTGCTCTTTGTGAATGGGGCCCTAAAGGCGGTATTTTCTATGACAGAACACGACCTAGCGGATGGTTTTGCGTAGAGCGGCCCTAGTCCTCGGGTCCCCCGCTGTTGCCCCTGGCTCCTCCCACTCTTAACCAGTGACCCCCAATGGCAGGCTACTTGCTACGGGGACACTTATGTGTGCTCGCTCCCGAGCATGCTCCATGTCCGTAAGACTCGGGTGCAACTTGCAACACAAATACACCCCCCCCCCCCCCCACGTTGGCTGTTGATTAGCCAGTTCCTGACGGCTACAGCGCGGTCAGCTAGTTCTGGGGGCGTCCATGAACGTCCTCCCAGAACCGAGCACACGAACTGATCACATGACTAAGGAACGAGCCAATCAGTCGCGTTTACCATGTGACCAGCTGTGCCCAATCACGGCTTATTACCGGGTAAATGGCGGTTATCGGAAGTTGTCGTCTTTTGCTGACAGCGTGAGAAGGGCCGGTATGCCGCATTTCACATGGGATGTCTACACTGGTCATCGGTGTCCTGGTGGTCAGTGTGGCCCCATCAGTGCGGCTCCTCATTAGTGCTGCCTGTTAGCGGCCCCTCACTAGTGCTCCTTGGTGGTGGCCAACGGTGGCCCCTCGGTGGTGGCCCCAAGCAGTTGGCTCCTTGGTGGTGGCTCCTCCTTGGTGGTGGTGGCCCCCCCCCCCCTGGCGGGTGGCTCCTCCTTGGTGGTGGTGCCCCCCCCCCCTGGCGGGTGGCTCCTCCTTGGTGGTGGTGCCCCCCCCCCCCCCTGGCGGGTGGCTCCTCCTTGGTGGTGGCCCCCCCCCCCCAGGCGGGTGGCTCCTCCTTGGTGGTGGTGGCCCCCCCCCCCCCCCCCCCAGGCGGGTGGCTCCTCCTTGGTGGTGGTGGCCCCCCCCCCCCCCCCCAGGCGGGTGGCTCCTCCTTGGCGGTGGTGGCCCCCCCCCCCCCCAGGCGGGTGGCTCCTCCTTGGCGGTGGTGGCCCCCCCCCCCCCCAGGCGGGTGGCTCCTCCTTGGTGGTGGTGGCCCCCCCCAGGGGGGGGGGGGGGCCACCACCACCAAGGAGGAGCGGGTGGCTCCTCCTTGGTGGTGGTGGCCCCCCCCCCCCCCCCCAGGCGGGTGGCTCCTCCTTGGTGGTGCCCATCACTTGTCTATACACCATGGAATCTGCCCCCCACTTCTGCTCTTGGCACAGTAAGAACTCCTAGCAGATGCTTGTGTGCCCCATTCACACCGCATTGCTGCCATGCCACATAAAGGAAGTGTAGCTTTGTACACTCCAAGTACAGATGGGGGGGAGTGAACATGGTATGACCCATCACTAGCCGGCATGCCGAAGTGCATTGGTGTGAGCGGGCTCATAGGGGGGCGTATCGGATGCACACTGTGTGCCTTTAGTGTTCTCTAAATGCTTCGGTGTCGCATCTCTTGTCTGGTCAAGTTGGGCCGGTGCAGCTCGTGGTGCATGGGGTGAACGAGCCATTACCTGGGAGGGTCCACCTGCAATGTGGTGGGGGTGGGATGGAAACTGGGGGTGTTAGTCTTGTCATGTGTGGTGCACCACCTGCCGCAGATGAAACCTCGAAGAGTTTAAAGTCCATCAAATGTCTTGTAATGGTTTTACCTTCGAGGGACGATGGCTGCCATTGGAAGGGGTGGGGGGGTCAGGGGGGTGAGATCTGCTGTAGAAGCTCTAATCTCATGTTTTCTGTCTGCAGGGGAGAACGAGGCCGCGGAGGACGAGGACGTTTTGGATCCAGAGTGGGACCCGGCACTGGGTAACTATCTCACCCTCAGTTCTATCCAGGAGAAAGGCCTTCGTATTGGCCGATCGGTCCTCCCTTTACACGGTCACCCTTGGCATTGGCTTTGGTTAAGTGATGTAATTGGCCGTGCGCAGAAAGCAAAAATCGTTTGGGACCTGGGCCCCTTGAGATGTTTGGTCCTGCCCCATGGAGGCCAGCTCAGCCCCCTCTGAGGCATTTGGTCCTTCCGCAGTGGGTCCTCCCTGAGATGTTTGGTCTTGTCCCATTGAACTTCACTCGTGGTTCTCTCTTGGCCCACTTGGCTTTTTGCTGTTGAAGTTGGCCACTTGTCCTTCAGATCTGTTCAGATGTCTCCATGTTGGCTGTAGCCCAAGGGTGTCAAACTGGTGGCCCTCCAGCTGTTGAAAATCTACGAGTCCCATCATGCCTCTGCCTTTTTGGGAGTAATGCTTGTAACTGTCAATCTTGCAATGCCTGGGAGTGGCCCAGTCTAATGATGTATCCAGTTGTCTGAAGTCAGAATGTAGTGTATGTGGTGCCCTTGGATGGGAGGTCTAATGGACCGGTATGGTCCTGGGTGGTGGCCTTGGATGTGGGGTCTAATTAATGGCTATGGTCCTGGGTTGGTGGTCTTGGGTAGGATGGCTAATGGATGGCTATGGTCCTGGGTGGTGGGGTGGCTTTTTGGGTGAGACTGCTATGGTCCTGGGTGGTGGGGTGGCTTTGGGTGAGACTGCTATGGTCCTGGGTGGTGGGGTGGCTTTGGGTGAGACTGCTATGGTCCTGGATGGTGGGGTCTCTTTGGGTGAGACGGCTATGTTCCTGGGTGGTGGGGTGGCTTTGGGTGAGACGGCTATGGTCCTGGGTGGTGGGGTGGCTTTTTGGGTGAGACGGTTATGGTCCTGGGTGGTGGGGTGGCTTTGGGTGAGACGGCTATGGTCCTGGGTGGTGGGGTGGCTTTGGGTGAGACGGCTATGGTCCTGGGTGGTGGGGTGGCTTTGGGTGAGACGGCTATGGTCCTGGGTGGTGGGGTGGCTTTGGGAGAGACGACTATGGTCCTGGGTGGTGGGGTGGCTTTGGGTGAGACGGTTATTGTCCTGGGTGGTGGGGTGGCTTTGGGTGAGACGGCTATGGTCCTGGGTGGTGGGTTAGCTTTGGGTGAGGTGGCTTTGGGTGAGATGGCTATGGTCCCGGGTGGCTTTGGGTGAGATGGCTATGGTCCCGGGTGGCTTTGGGTGAGATGGCTATGGTCCCGGGTGGCTTTGGGTGAGATGGCTATGGTCCCGGGTGGCTTTGGGTGAGATGGCTATGGTCCCGGGTGGCTTTGGGTGAGATGGCTATGGTCCCGGGTGGCTTTGGGTGAGATGGCTATGGTCCCGGGTGGCTTTGGGTGAGATGGCTATGGTCCCGGGTGGCTTTGGGTGAGATGGCTATGGTCCCGGGTGGCTTTGGGTGAGATGGCTATGGTCCCGGGTGGCTTTGGGTGAGATGGCTATGGTCCCGGGTGGCTTTGGGTGAGATGGCTATGGTCCCGGGTGGCTTTGGGTGAGGTGGCTATGGTCCCGGGTGGCTTTGGGTGAGGTGGCTATGGTCCCGGGTGGTGGGGTGGCTTTGGGTGAGGTGGCTATGGTCCTGGGTGGTGGCTTTGGGTGGGAATCCTCAGTATGGCTCCTCCTACATGTGATATCTTGATGCCAATTTAGCAATTCTGTAACCCTTTTTCCCGTCTCTCCAGGTTCAGGCCCTTCGTCCCGCACATTCCATTCGATTTCCATGTGGTGAGTATCTCTCCTCTCATCGTCTTTATCCAGATTCGGGGGTTCTTTCCTTCCTAAGCCCTTTTTCTTCTCCATCAGTGTGAAATGGCGTTCCCCCGCGTCAAGCCCGCCCCGGATGACGCCCTCTTCAGTGAAGCCTTGCTCAAACGAAACCAAGACCTCGCACCAACAGCTGCAGAGCAGGTAGATGTCCACTTGGACTTCATGGGGTTGGCTGTATGGAGTCTCTGATTTGTTCAGTTGTAACATGGGTGGGCAGGGTTCCTGGAGCTGGGGGTCATCAAGCGCCTAGAACTGTGGGCCAAGCTCTTCTGGACCTTCCAGTTCAGTGGAAATGCCAGTCTTCTGGTTTAGAGGGTTCATAGCTCCCGGTTGGTCTTGGGCCTGACTGACTTTCCTGGTTTGGCGTGATCTACAAAAAATGGAGGTTTCGGCAAAGGGGTGTGATGGGGTGCTAGGACCGTATGATATTAAGGGAAACAAAGTCCTTTTTTTTATGGGCACCACCTTCTACGAGGTTCCTAGTTTTATGCAGGACACTGACCTGAAGCTGCTTCTTCTTCCAGGCCTCCATCCTTTCACTGGTAACAAAAATCAACAACGTCGTCGATAACCTGATTGTGGCCCCAGGAAACTTCGAAGTGGTAAGTTCCCCGTTTATTGGGTTGACTTCTGGATTTCTAGGAAAAAGCTGAGAGATTGATAGAGTGAGATCCTGGAATGAGACCTTGTCCACCGCCCAGGATTGTCCTGTACAGATGGGGAGGAGCCAAAAATGGCAGAAAACTGCATCCGTGGCGATCAATCTGTTCATACGATTGGTTGGGAATATTGCATGTGGGAAATCCAACACTTGGCGACCCTAAAACCTCCAGTGCACATCGCTGGATTGAGATGGGGCTTAGGTGTTGGGGGAGGGGGACTGCTACAACCACTCTAACCTTCAGGAATGGCCATTTGAAGCCGGGTTCTCGGTATGTCTTAGACGGGGCCGGACACTGACGGGTTGGGCCCCTAGCTGACTCTAGTTGAGGAAAGTCTGAGCCAGCTTTGAATGGTAGGGAAACTTGGGGTCCATCTTGGTTAAGGGAAGGTGAGGAAACTAATGGTGGTCTCCAGAATCCGGGGCTGGTGATGACATCTTGGGTTGCTGTGGTATAATTTCCTCTCCTCTTGCAGCAAATTGAAGAAGTGCGACAGGTCGGCTCGTACAAGAAAGGAACAATGACCACCGTGCACAATGTGGCAGATCTGGTTGTCATCCTGAAGATCCTCCCCACATGTAAGTTTAAAACTTGTTACAGCCACTCTTCTCCTCCTGACCCCTCCACCCCCCTGGGCACCTCCTCCTGACCCCTCCACCCCCCTGGGCTCCGATCTCTCTCCTCATCACCCTTTTCTTGCTTGTTACAGTGGAAGCCGTCGCAGCCCTCGGAATGAAAGTAGTTGAAACCCTCAGAACACAGGAGCCCTCTGAAGGTAAGGCGTGCCCCAGCTTTGTAAAATCTGAAATCGAAAAGTCTATTTGACCACAAGATGCCGGCACATAGCTCCTAGCTGTGAGCTGGACTTCTAAACCAATAGGAGACTCTTAATCTGCCGTCCACTGGCCTGTGGTTTTTTGTTTGTGTTTTTTTTTGGTCCTCCAATGCATGGTCCTGTTCTTATATCTTCAGTGGTCCTCCAGATGCATGGGGGCCCTTCCTCCTCGTAGCTTCAGAGGTCCTCCCGATGCATGGGGCCCTTCCTCCTCGTAGCTTCAGAGGTCCTTCCGATGCATGGGGGCCCTCCCTCCCTCGTAGCTTCAGTGGTCCTCCCGATGCATGGGGGCCCTCCCTCCCTCGTAGCTTCAGTGGTCCTCCCGATGCATGGGGCCCTCCCTCCCTCGTAGCTTCAGTGGTCCTCCCGATGCATGGGGCCCTCCCCTCCTTGTAGCTTCAGAGGTCCTTTCCGATGCATGGGGGCCCTCCCTCCCCGTAGCTTCAGTGGTCCTCCCGATGCATGGGGGCCCTCCCTCCCCGTAGCTTCAGTGGTCCTCCCGATGCATGGGGGCCCTCCCTCCCCGTAGCTTCAGTGGTCCTCCCGATGCATGGGGGCCCTCCCTCCCCGTAGCTTCAGTGGTCCTCCCGATGCATGGGGGCCCTCCCTCCCCGTAGCTTCAGTGGTCCTCCCGATGCATGGGGGCCCTCCCTCCCCGTAGCTTCAGTGGTCCTCCGGATGCATGGGGGCCCTCCCTCCTCGTAGCTTCAGAGGTCCTTCCGATGCATGGGGCCCTTCCTCCTCGTAGCTTCAGAGGTCCTTCCGATGCATGGGGCCCTTCCTCCTCGTAGCTTCAGTGGTTCTCCCGATGCATGGGGGCCCTCCCCTCCTTGTAGCTTCAGTGGTCCTCCCGATGCATGGGGCCCTTCCTCCTCGTAGCTTCAGTGGTCCTCCCGATGCATGGGGGCCCTCCCTCCCCGTAGCTTCAGTGGTCCTCCCGATGCATGGGGGCCCTCCCTCCCCGTAGCTTCAGTGGTCCTCCCGATGCATGGGGGCCCTCCCTCCCCGTAGCTTCAGTGGTCCTCCCGATGCATGGGGGCCCTCCCTCCCCCGTAGCTTCAGTGGTCCTCCCGATGCATGGGGGCCCTCCCTCCCCCGTAGCTTCAGTGGTCCTCCCGATGCATGGGGGCCCTCCCTCCCCGTAGCTTCAGTGGTCCTCCGGATGCATGGGGGCCCTCCCTCCCCGTAGCTTCAGTGGTCCTCCGGATGCATGGGGCCCTTCCTCCTCGTAGCTTCAGAGGTCCTTCCGATGCATGGGGCCCTTCCTCCTCGTAGCTTCAGTGGTTCTCCCGATGCATGGGGGCCCTCCCCTCCTTGTAGCTTCAGTGGTCCTCCCGATGCATGGGGCCCTTCCTCCTCGTAGCTTCAGAGGTCCTTCCGATGCATGGGGGCCCTCCCTCCCTCGTAGCTTCAGTGGTCCTCCCGATGCATGGGGCCCTCCCTCCCTCGTAGCTTCAGTGGTCCTCCCGATGCATGGGGCCCTCCCCTCCTTGTAGCTTCAGAGGTCCTTTCCGATGCATGGGGGCCCTCCCTCCCCGTAGCTTCAGTGGTCCTCCCGATGCATGGGGGCCCTCCCTCCCCGTAGCTTCAGTGGTCCTCCGGATGCATGGGGGCCCTCCCTCCTCGTAGCTTCAGAGGTCCTTCCGATGCATGGGGCCCTTCCTCCTCGTAGCTTCAGAGGTCCTTCCGATGCATGGGGGCCCTCCCTCCCCGTAGCTTCAGTGGTCCTCCCGATGCATGGGGGCCCTCCCTCCCCGTAGCTTCAGTGGTCCTCCCGATGCATGGGGGCCCTCCCTCCCCGTAGCTTCAGTGGTCCTCCCGATGCATGGGGGCCCTCCCTCCCCGTAGCTTCAGTGGTCCTCCCGATGCATGGGGGCCCTCCCTCCCCGTAGCTTCAGTGGTCCTCCCGATGCATGGGGGCCCTCCCTCCTCGTAGCTTCAGAGGTCCTCGCCAGTGCGCACAGATTTGCTCAGTCTTGACTATTTTCTTCCAGTACTTTCTATGCTCACAAACGAAACCGGCTTTGAGATCAGCTCTGCTGATGCCACTGTGAAAATCCTCATCACCACCATCCCTCCAAACCTGAGGAAGCTGGATCCCGAGTTGCACTGTAAGTAAAGTCCTCGTCGTCGTCATCTTCTGCTCCTCCTTGTCCTCTTCTTCTGCTCCTCACTCTCTGCTCCCCCCTTCTCAGTGGACATCAAGGTTCTACAGAGCGCCCTGGCAGCCGTCCGACACGCTCGTTGGTTTGAAGAGAACGCCTCCCACTCCACGTGAGTACAGCCTAGGGTTGGCGGGGAGGGGAACTGAAGATCTTTGGGGGAACGATCACTTTTGCGAATGCACTTGGGTGGCTTTGCTCAGTTAATTTTCTAACTTTTTTGTGTATGAACATGAAAAGGTTTTAGGTTGTCGGTGTCACGAGGTGGAAGCATTTCCTGTTAGCCTCTTGTTTCTGTAATCGCTTACACCGCTCTCCTCTCCCCTCAGCGTGAAGGTTCTGATCCGATTGCTCAAGGATTTGCGGTCACGATTCTTGGGCTTTGAACCCCTCACCCCCTGGATTCTGGACCTTTTGGCTCATTACGCCGTCATGAACAACCCTTCCAGGCAGCCGCTGGCTCTCAATATTGCCTACAGGTAAGGACGAGGGGCAGGAGGGGACATTGTTGGTTTTAGGAAGAGAAGTTGGGGAGGGGACAGTGAGGGGGTGTTAGGAGCTGATAGGGGAATTTGGGGGGGAGGGGGTGTTAGGAGGAAGAGAAGCTGGTGAGGGGACATTGTCCGGGAGGGCGTATTGGGAAAAGCTGCTGAGGGGGACATTGTTAGGGAGTATGTATGTTGGGAGAAGCTGGTGGAAGGGGGACATTGTTGGGAGAAGCTGGTGGAAGGGGGACGTTGTTGGGAGAAGCTGGTGGAAGGGGGACGTTGTTGGGAGAAGCTGGTGGAAGGGGGACGTTGTTGGGAGAAGCTGGTGGAAGGGGGACGTTGTTGGGAGAAGCTGGTGGAAGGGGGACGTTGTTGGGAGAAGCTGGTGGAAGGGGGACGTTGTTGGGAGAAGCTGGTGGAAGGGGGACGTTGTTGGGAGAAGCTGGTGGAAGGGGGACGTTGTTGGGAGAAGCTGGTGGAAGGGGGACGTTGTTGGGAGAAGCTGGTGGAAGGGGGACGTTGTTGGGAGAAGCTGGTGGAAGGGGGACGTTGTTGGGAGAAGCTGGTGGAAGGGGGACGTTGTTGGGAGAAGCTGGTGGAAGGGGGACGTTGTTGGGAGAAGCTGGTGGAAGGGGGACGTTGTTGGGAGAAGCTGGTGGAAGGTGGCCGTTGCTGGGGGAAGGTGGCCGTTGCTGGGGGAAGGTGGCCGTTGCTGGGGGAAGCTGGAGGAAGGTGGACCTTGTTGGGAGAAGGGGACATTGTTGGGAGAAGGGGACATTGTTGGGAGAAGCTGGAGGAAGGGGGACTTTGTTGGGAGAAGGGGACATTGTTGGGAGAAGCTTGAGGAAGGGGGACTTTGTTGGGCCAAGCTGGCGACCAGAGATGAGATGTGTCTTCCCTCCATAGGCGGTGCCTCCAGATCCTGGCTGCTGGCCTCTTCCTCCCCGGCTCTGTAGGGATTACCGATCCTTGTGAGAGCGGAAACTTCAGAGTTCACACCGTGATGACCCTGGAACAGCAGGTGAGGACCGAACGGCTGCTACTGAGGCTTTCCGTGAAGTATGAATTGTACCACCAGCCCTTCCCAGACATGTGCAGTAATTCCTGGTCTCTCCTCCCTCTTCCAGGACATGGTATGTTACACCGCTCAGACATTGGTCCGCATCCTGTCTCACGGAGGATACCGCAAGATCCTTGGCCTGGAGGGTGACGCAGGTGGTAAGTGGAGGGAGTGCCGAAATCTGATCTTTCAATGGGGAAAATTGGTTTTTAGAGGTTGGCATTGCCCAGCAATTGGGATGCTGGGTTTTATTTAGTATGTGCTGGAGAAAGTCCTGTTACCAGGATTCATGAACTACTGCTGACTGTATGGGACTAGCACCTCCTACTAGGTTTTTATCCATACACAATGTGTGGTCACTGACAGGAAGTGACTGAATTTTCCCAACACCGGGGACAAGAAGGCAATAACTGGTCATTCTGACCCTCCCTTGCTCCTACTGTCCATACAGGATGGTAGCGTAGTGTGGACTCCCAGTGGTAATGCAGCAGCAGTTAATGCCTCTTAGTGGTGTGCTTGGTTGGGGTGGTGGGTGCCAACACAGTTGTGTAGAACAACCTTTGACCATGGAGCCACCACTGCATGGGGGCAAATATTGCTGTGGGGTTCAATTCTCATCACTTTTTTTCCTTTTTGTTGCAGCTCTGGCCACAGAAATGTCCACCTGGGATGGAGTTATCGTGACTCCATCAGAGAAGGCCTATGAGAGACCTCCGGAGAAGAAAGAGGGTGAGGAGGAGGAGACGACCCATGAGATCCCAGAGGGAACAGAGGAGGAGGAGAACATGGAGACACAGGAGTGATACAAAAGGTAGTCCTGTCTTAGGACAGCAGGCTGCACATGACCAGCGGGATCTAGTACAAGGGGGGAGATTTTCTACATAAAGGGTTAAATTGATGGTTTTAGGTTTGGAACATTATGGGTTTAGCACCTTGCCAGTCTTGTACCCCTTACTTTATAGACCCTTTAATAGTGAAGTAATGACAGTTCTCCCCTAAAAATGGCAGTTGTTGTTTTTTTAACCTTGTCTGCTCTCTGGACCAGTCTTAACCTTTTTTTTATTGTTTCATTTTTTCCTCCTGCAGATTGTGGTCCCTCCAAAGGCAGAAGATAAGGTCTATTCTTGGACCAAGGTCCCTCCCCCGCCATGTTCTTTGTTGTACCCCCCACTTGTGTTGTGAATTATTTTATACTGTAGACATTTTGTTTGTTGCAGACGACAATAAATTTTTATTTCCACCGTTCTTAACACATCTTGTGTAGAGTGATTTTGTACAACTCCTCATGTCTCGGTTCACGTTACTGCTACCTAGAAGTTGCGTGACTTGCGGTGCAACTTTGCTAGGCAACGCAAGTACTACTCTGAAGCAACTTTCAGGGAAGGCCTGGGTAGTCTCCCTGTCGAAGTCTCCCTGTCGAAGTCTCCCTGTCGAAGTCTCCCTGTCGAAGTCTCCCTGTCGAAGTCTCCCTGTCGAAGTCTCCCTGTCGAAGTCTCCCTGTCGAAGTCTCCCTGTCGAAGTCTCCCTGTCGAAGTCTCCCTGTCGAAGTCTCCCTGTCGAAGTCTCCCTGTCGAAGTCTCCCTGTCGAAGTCTCCCTGTCGAAGTCTCCCTGTCGAAGTCTCCCTGTCGAAGTCTCCCTGTCGAAGTCTCCCTGTCGAAGTCTCCCTGTCGAAGTCTCCCTGTCGAAGTCTCCCTGTCGAAGTCTCCCTGTCGAAGTCTCCCTGTCGAAGTCTCCCTGTCGAAGTCTCCCTGTCGAAGTCTCCCTGTCGAAGTCTCCCTGTCGAAGTCTCCCTGTCGAAGTCTCCCTGTCGAAGTCTCCCTGTCGAAGTCTCCCTGTCGAAGTCTCCCTGTCGAAGTCTCCCTGTCGAAGTCTCCCTGTCGAAGTCTCCCTGTCGAAGTCTCCCTGTCGAAGTCTCCCTGTCGAAGTCTCCCTGTCGAAGTCTCCCTGTCGAAGTCTCCCTGTCGAAGTCTCCCTGTCGAAGTCTCCCTGTCGAAGTCTCCCTGTCGAAGTCTCCCTGTCGAAGTCTCCCTGTCGAAGTCTCCCTGTCGAAGTCTCCCTGTCGAAGTCTCCCTGTCGAAGTCTCCCTGTCGAAGTCTCCCTGTCGAAGTCTCCCTGTCGAAGTCTCCCTGTCGAAGTCTCCCTGTCGAAGTCTCCCTGTCGAAGTCTCCCTGTCGAAGTCTCCCTGTCGAAGTCTCCCTGTCGAAGTCTCCCTGTCGAAGTCTCCCTGTCGAAGTCTCCCTGTCGAAGTCTCCCTGTCGAAGTCTCCCTGTCGAAGTCTCCCTGTCGAAGTCTCCCTGTCGAAGTCTCCCTGTCGAAGTCTCCCTGTCGATCCGGTAGCCGTAGTGTTAACTTTATCCATAATGTGCTGGTATGCATAGAATACTGACACAATATAGGACTTGGTTGGAAAGCCACCCCTGCAGTGTGCAGAGGTGCAGGTCTGGGTTCCAACTCTTCGTCCTCTTGATTGGTTGGCCATGATGCAACTCCTGTGCTTGTGAGTTGCATATTCACAACAGGCATGCTCTAATTTGTGTACACCAAGCCATGCATGCGTAGCTCAGTGCACAATCAACGGAGGGGGGAGGCAGGACTACCCGCTGCACTTTTTTTTTTTTAAAAATACACCTCTGGCCCAAACACATACCCAGGATTTAGCTGAAGTCTTAGAGCTGTGGGTGCTTTCATGACCCATAGAACTCGGCTCGCTACAAGGCCTGCCCAGATAATGGCCAAAAGTCCACAAACACACAACTTCATACGGTGAGGACATTTTGTAGACATCCAAAACGATGACTTTAATATGAAGACCACGTACTCTTGTTGGGCTAGAACAGTCTCCATGTCTTTGGGATGTCCTCCACAAGAGTTGGGAGGCTCTGTGGGCATTTCTTATTTGGGAGGTCAGGTACGGATGTTGGATGAGACTTGCCTTATGTGTTGGGCACCAGAAAAATCTGGCTTACAATTGGTGTTCCGATTCACCCCCTGAGGGTGTTCAGTAGGGTTGAGGTCAGGGCTCTGTACAGAACACTCAAGGTCCCCTCCCAAATCAGACTGGTTATCCATGGCTTTATGGAGCTGGCTCTACTATTCTGGGAATGCTTCCCCCAATTTATGCTGGTTACTGAGGCCATGAACTGATATTGATGAAGACCTGGCTCGCACATGGGGCCTCAAAAAAAAAAAAAAAAAAAAAAAAAGTTAGCAAGTTCTAATTCATCCTGAAGGTCTGTAGTAGGGTTGAGGTCAGGGCTCTGTCCAGGACACGAGAGTTCCTTCACACAAAACTGGCCAAACCATGTCTTGTTGGGACATCCCACTCCCAAACCATGGCCAACAATATGGAATTGTCCTTTTTGTGGCATCTTCTACACTTGCCACAAGGTTTTAGAGGATGTCTGTGGGAATTTGTGCTCGTTTGTGAGGTCAGATATTGATGTTGGATGAGAAGATCTGGCTCACCATCAGCTTTTTCAGTTCATTCCAAAGGTGTTCAGTAGGAGTGAGGTCCAGGCTTTGTGCAGGACACTCGAGTTCCTCCACACAACTGGCCAAACCCATGTCATGTATTGTTGGGACATCCCATTCCCAAACCGTGTCCATTAATATGGAGATGTCCTTTTTGTGGCATCTTCCACCCTTTTTTCAGGAAGGCTTTCCACAAGACTTTGGAGGATGTCTGTGGGAATTTGTGCTCATGTGTGAGGTCAGATATTGATGTTGGGAAGACCTGGCTCACCATCAGCTTTTTCAATTCATCCCAAAGGTGTTTAGTAGGGTTGAGGTCAGGGCTATGTGTCCAGGACCCTTGAGTTCCTCCACACCAAACTGGACAAACCCTGGCTTTGTACATGGGGACAGTCATGGTAGAATGGGAAAAGGCCTTCACCTAAAACGGTTTCCACAAGGTTGGAAGAGCATTGTGTAAAAGTCTCGTATTGATGGAAGATGCGTTTCTCCCCTCATGTACCCTTGTTGCAAAGAGTTGTCAGAAGCCCATGGGGGTCAATCTAATACCTCATAGGTTCTCCTAGAGGCCCGTGTGACCCAAGTACATGCGAGAAGGTAATCTCTGGTGTGTTAGACTCGGCAGAGCAGGACAATGCTGACCATGATCAAGAAGGCAACAGCAGCGCCTATGTTCTGGTGTTGGAAGAGCCTGACGGTAGTAAACAAGTCCTTCCACACGGAGAGGTCTGTGCCCGTATGTATCCAGCCGCATCCTTTACTGCTGAGTCTGTTTAGTGGATCAGCGGGAGAATTGGCTCCAATCACTTTAATTTTAGAGTAACGCGTGAACACGGTCTATGGTCACCATGGCAACCCTCATCCACCACCTGAAAATAGGGTACAACACTTAGACAAATTGTGCTCCTCAGGGACCCCATACTGGGGCCAGACATGATTATGATGCTGCAACCCTTTAAAGGTGAGAATGGTTTGTAGTTCTGAGGCTGGTTGACTCTTGTAATGAAATTTTAATGAAACGCTGGAGGGTTTAGTCTTCAAACTGAGAGTATAACCTAAGCAAAGCATACGAAATGGAAGCTTCTGTTCATTGAAGACCAGATATTCATAGTAAGAGTACCTTTCTACCTCTGAAGAAGACACATTGCAGGCGCCCTCGTCCCTTCACGTATTTTTTTGAGGCCAAGGCTCATCCTGTAGTGGATTGTGATAGACAGTCCACGTTTTATTAGATGATCAGTAAAATGACAATTTTATAGTCTTGCTACTGTCTGTATCTTGCTCTTTAAATTCCTTACTCTCTTAAGTAAACAATCAGATATAGGGTGACGGAACAATGATGATAATTAAGATGGCGCCTTCATCCGGAGTCTCACCCTTGGTGACTCATTAGGAGAAAAGTATCTTTTAATGTAAACAACCCCCATAAAAGGGAATGAGTCTCTTTGGGGACAATGATTGGAAGATATCAACACGGATGGACGAACACGCAGAAACCCAGTGGACTTTTCACCCAATCAATGTATATGCTTTGCCTGCATCATAAGCCCTATAAATGATACTGTTAGTTCCTCAATAAAACAGAATTTTAGGAAGTTGGCAAACTGCGAAGTGTCAGTGTCTTACTTCCACGTGCACGTATTCTCATATTAATTTGGCTCACTGGTAGATCACGGTAAATGGTCTGTAAGTGACCGAGTCCAGGACATTTGGCGCCCAGCGTGGAGCCCGGGTTCTGAACACGGGATCAGCCCGACCCAGAGTGGATGAGGGAGACCGTGGAGCATTCCAGACGCGGAGACTGATCACCTCCAAAAGCGGTAAGTGAATTTTTATGTCTAATAATTCCTTACCTGCGTAGTCTGGAATTGCTCAGCGGGACTACTCACCCGTCTGGCTGTCCGTTGATCAGCAAAGTGACAGGTATACTTGCCCGGGGCTCCTTTGAACCCACCTGTCAGTGTAACGTCATCTACCAGTGTGATATGTCTTGTCTTTTGTGTTGTCTGTGTGTACCAGTGTGATTGGTTGGGTTGTTGTTGATGCGCCTGTGAGGGAGGGGAGAATTACGGCAAAATATTCCTCGTCAGGAGTGGACAGGATACACTCTGATTTGAGAGAGGGTGCCGGGCACTCGCAGTCGTGGTGATGGTGACTGTCGAGGGGAAACTCGTAGTCGCAGTAATGGCGACACGGGGGAAAAAACCACAGCCAGGGATTGGCTTGTGGGGGAAAAAGAAAACTAAAAAAAAAAAAAAAAAAAACATTTTACTCCTGACAGGCGTGTCTGAAATACTATGTCATGATCACACTGTGTATGTGGATTAATGTTTGGTGTACACCACGAAAGTGTGGGGATTAGTACAAGTAGTAGTACAGTGACAATCGTAGCTTCTGATATATTGGTTTACAGGGTTAATGTACATTATTCTCAGTGTAGCAGGAAAATAGGGAAGTTACTGGAGGAGAAGCAGGGGGCAAGGTGCTGCGCGGGTTTCGCTTACACTGTCTCACGGCACAGCACTTTCAGAACAGAGTGACGGCTTTGGGGACGACCACCTTAGGGTCCCCGGGAGGGAAGTAAAACAAAATGGGACAGAAACTTATAAAGCCAGAGAACAGTTCGTTTGCTTGTGAACTGGTGGAGGAGAGAGAGGGACCAGAGTATGTAAAAAAGTTGAGAAAGCTGTGTAAAGAGAAGAGAAAGAGGGCTTCTAATGAAGCATGACATGTTAAAGACAGCAGAAACTTGGTTTAATGTGGCCCGCGCCCTACATCAGGAGGGGTGGGTGGAGCAAAAACTGAATCAGATCAGGAAAGGAGATGCGCCCGGCAAGGCGCCGCCCCCCTATGATGATGGCCCGTCCTGGAGGTGCGAGGCATGTGGAAATACAGGAAGGCCCCACCCCGAGAGTCCAGATTTTTGCATACCATGTAGTCAGAACCTCCGGATATGTAAGGGGTGTTCAGTTAAGAATCCGGGGTGGGAGGAGATTTGCAAGGGATGTGACCGGAAGCTGACTATGCAACATCCGATGCTTCCAACTCAGTCACCTCCATTTCCGCCTCCGGCCCCGCCCCTTCCGCTTCCGCCCTCTTCAAAGATGGCGGCGCCCAGTGAGGCCACCGGAAGCCATGTTGACTCTGGGCTTAGTACACCGATACACCATACACACCTCATACCAGCTACCACCTTGTGCCCAGTGCTTACTGTCTCTGGCTCCCAACCACCTTCGGCCCTCCACACACCCCTGATGCCTGTAGCACCACCACCAAAACAAACAGAGGGTTCAGACCAAGTTGAACTGAAGACACCCACAGAATGGCAGGGCTGGAATTTTACAGATGTGGTAACCCCTACCTCTCTGCCAGACAGAAGAGGATGGGCTCAAGAAAAGACAGTGGCTGCGGCAGTCCGCCAGGGTACCCGAGAGGATGATGCTGTTTCCATTTATTCCCAACAGAATGATCCGTTCTCAGAAGGCCATGGTCCAGAAAGCAAACCACTCGTTCAACTTCCCCCAACCACACAACCCCATCGTCAAAAATTATCTGTGTATGAGTCTGGAATGGGAGCAGACTCAGCACCTCATCCCTTTTCTTCCACTTACCACAATCCTGTCTATCGCCCCCAAGGATCTGAAGAAGACCATCCCCGCCCGGTGCCCAACCTACCTGATGCTCCTATCATGTATGTGGCCTTCACTCCATCCCAAGCCTCCGCACTAGTCACAACTCTCCCGGACCCGGAGAAACACCCGATGCCTTTTTACCGGCGCATAGCTCAGATCCAAAAGACCTATTCCACAGCCTGGAGGGATTTGGTCAGTCTGTGTGAGATCAAGGCTGGGGATGCATATTGGCCTATAATGGAAAAGGATCTCACCAGAGTAAAGCCAAATGAGGACACCACTTATGCCTCGGGAATTTCTTTCTGTGACCAGTTGCAGCAGTGGGCCAGAGAGAGACTGGCGGACCAGGCCACCACATTGCAGGACATTGGAAAAGTTCCATACCAGACTAACACAGGTGTTTACAGAGCTGGGATTCAGTGTCCATAACAAGGTACATACTCAAATGCTGGCCTCTGCATTTGTATCAGGACTAAAGGAGTCTGTTCGCAAGGGTTTGATCACTGCCTGTCCTGAGTACCGCACCCTCCACCTGGATATACTGCTGGTGGCAAAAGGTCTGGAAGCGGCCCAGACGACCCGGAAGCCGACACCACTCATGTTGTCAGCTGGAGAGCAGGTCCCCAGAAGAAACCCACTTGTTTGCTTCAACTGTGGAAAACCAGGACATTTCAGAAGGGAATGCAGAGCTCCCAGACGTTCACGACGACTCAATGACTACAACTCAGGGTGGGAAGAGTCTGCAATGCCACCACCTCCACCGCTTCCAGGACCAACACGCACAGGCCCTACCCAAGAACATTTGAACCTTCTCCAATAGGACAGGGGCAAGCCTGTGTCCACTCCCCTTATGACAGTTTCTTCTCATGGATATGGTGCTAGTGGGCCCCTAGCAAAGGTCACTGTTCCCATTGAGGGACATCCTCCGGAAGTTTCAGGCCGCCCCTTGCCAGACCATGTAGAACAGGCCTTACAGGAGCTGCCACTCACTCTTTGGTCCACCGGACCTGAGGATATTGGCCATCTGAAAGTTACTACAGTGTTAGACCAGCTTAAGCCTGGAGCACCATTGCCACGGAAGCCTCAATACCCTCTGAAGCAAGCCCAGATGGACGCCATCTCCAAACAAGTCAATATACTTCTGGAAAATGGGGCATTAATTCCCTGTGTGTCCCCATGCAATACACCCCTTTTCCCAGTGAAGAAAAGAACTCCAAAAGGTGAGCCCACCAAATATCGCATGGTTCAAGATCTGAGAGCAGTCAATGAGGCAACTATTTTGGAAACCCCCATTGTACCAAACCCCCACACCCTGCTTGCAGGGGTACCTCCCACAGCCCAAGTGTTCACAGTTATTGACTTGGCAAATGCCTTCTTCAGTGTTCCGCTGGACCCCTCCTGCATGTATCTCTTGGCCTTTACCCATGCTGGCTGACAGTATACCAGGAGAGTTATGCCCCAAGGGGCCCAAAATTCGCCAAGCCAATTTACAAAGGCCATGACAACTATCCTCAGCACCTGGCAACAGTCACACCCGGAAGTCATAGTGCTCCAATATGTGGATGACTTGCTCCTATGTGCCACCAACCATTCTGAAGGAAAAATCGCCTCTCTGAGCCTCCTCCACCACCTGGCTGAACAGGCTGCAAGGTTTCTAAGGACAAATTACAGTGGTGCCAAACTTCTGTCATTTTCTTGGGACATTGCATTTCCCAAGCCACTCGTCACCTCACACCGGATAGAGTACGGGCTATCCAGAATGTCCCAATACCTCAGGGACCAAAAACCCTGCATGCTTTTCTAGGGTTGGTTTCCTATTGTTGTTCCTGGATCCCAGAAGCCTCCATCTTGATGCAATCCCTTTATGATGCCCTGAAATCTGAACCCTTTACCCTGACAGAAGAAGCTGTACTTGATTTCCATCGCCTGAAAAAAGCCATCTCCACTGCACCTGTATTAGGTCTACCAGATTATGATGAGCCCTTCAAACTTTTTGTGGCTGAGAGACAGGGTCATGCAACAGGAGTTCTGGCACAACGCCATGGGGGTCGCCTCCGGCCTCTGGGTTATTACTCCTACAGGCTAGACCCGGTTGCACAAGGTGGTCCCTCCTGTCTGAGGGCTGTTTTTGCTGTCCATCTTCTCCTGGATAAGACGGCAGATCTGGTCTTAGGACATCCACTCACACTTCTGGCCCCCCATGACATTACCGCAATACTGAACCAAACCCAACCAAAACATCTATCTGCCGCCAGGCATCTGCCTGTGTGACCTGGCGATCCGCCGTGGCCGCCTGGGTGAAAACCAGGAATCCTAACCGCTAGCCAGGCATCTGCGACTGCAAGGCTCCCTTCTTTTACCTGATCATGTCACCCTGGTCAGATGCACCCAGATAAACCCTGCAACTCTTCTCCCTCTTCCAGGGGGGGGGGTAGACGAAGCAGAAGAAGACACCAAAGACGTGGCACCAGAGGATGTGGTACATGACTGTTTGGAACTTATGCAGGCAGAAACTACACACCTACCAACAGTCCATGATACGCCCCTATCAAATCCTGACTTAATACTTTTTGTGGATGGATCCCGCTTTGCAGATAATGCTGGCACCTACCACACTGGATATGCTGTGACTACCGACACAATGGTACTGCAAGCTAGACCTCTTCCACCTTTTATGTCTGCACAAGAGGCTGAACTAAGGGCCCTCACCAAAGCCTGTGAATTAACAAAAGGAAAGACAGCTAACATTTACACGGACTCCAGATATGCACTGGGGGTTGCACTTGATTTTGGCCTAATCTGGAAAATGAGGGGCTTTCTCACGGCAGCTGGGACTCCTGTAAAGCATGGAAAGGCGATCAACCACCTTATGGAAGCACTTTTACTACCAGCCCAAGTGGCCATACTGAAGGTGAAGGCCCACGGTAAATTGACCACTATGGAAGCAAAAGGAAATCATCTGGCAGACATGGCTGCTAAGCAAGCTGCGGTCAGGGAGCAGGAAGAGGATGAAGAGATGTGCAGTGAGGTGATGCCTGTGCTAATTCATCAGCCCAAGGACAACCAACTCCAGGAAGCCCAGGATAATGCTTCAGAAGAAGAAAGGAAGGAATGGATGCAGAAAGGAGCAGTTGAGGACAAAGGATTGTGGGTGGTGGGGAAGAAGGTTTTGCTTCCCAGATCCTTATATCCGGCAACAGTGCAGTGGGCACATGGAGCGTCACACCTGTCCAAGATGCTAATGAACTCTTTGATCAGTAAATACTATGTGGCACCCGGAATTACGGCTTACACAGACAGATTCTGTAAGTCTTGTGTTGTATGTGCCAAGTGCAATCCTGGAAGACCTGAGAAACCTCCAAGCGAGCATCTGGCCAGGGCACTATATCCATTTCAGAGGATCCAGATAGATCATATCCAGATGCCAAAAAGTGGACGATTTGAATATGCCCTAGTGGTGGTGGATATGTTCTCAGGATGGCCAGAGGCATTCGCAGTAACCAACCAGACGGCAAGAACCACTGCCAAGAAGCTGCTCACGGAGATAGTCTGCAGATACGGAGTGCCCGAGGTGGTTGAAAGCGATCAGGGACCGGCTTTTACTGCCAATGTCACGAAAGAGATCTGGGGGGCTCTGGGGGTCACACTTGCGTTTCACACACCCTATCATCCCCAGAGTAGTGGGAAGGTAGAGCGCCTAAATGGGGTCCTGAAGTCAAGGATGTTAAAAATGGCCCAAGAGGTAGGCATGGGATGGCCGGACAGCTTGCCTATTGCTCTTTTCAGCGTTAGATACACACCAAGGGGAAGTCATGGGTTGTCTCCCTATGAGATTTTGTTTGGGTCCGCCCCTAGACTGGGTACCTACTATCCTCAACAATTACAGTTGCAGTCTGACTCATTGACAAAGTATGTGATATCTTTGGCACGTGTGTTGACTAATATCCATGCGCAAGTTTTCTCCTCCATTCCAGATCCTGAGGCGGACACTGGAACGCACACTTTGCAACCTGGAGACTGGGTCTTGGTCAAGAAGTTTCTGCGGAAACATACATTGGAACCCAGATATGACGGTCCCTTCCAGGTGCTTCTGGTGACGGCCACCTCAGTGAAGCTAGAAGGAAAGAGTACCTGGATCCACGCCTCTCACTGCAAGAAAGTTGCACCCCCAGAAGACAACTAGAACATGAGACTATACACATATATCCTTTTGTATGTGCTTTCGGGAATGGGTAGGGGACAAAGAGTGGCAATCACAAGGGAAGGTGGGACACCCGAACAGAGTGGCCTGATAACATTTTGGTACAATTCTTCCAACACCCGTGTGGCCACTTTTGTCTTTGACTTCTGCTTCATAGCGCCTTGTCCGAAACAACCTTGGCAGTGTACTACGTATCAGGATCACTCCAGTAGTATATATATATGTGTGACGGATGACTATTGGGGAGACAAATGCAGATACTGGGGCTCAGTAGGATGGAATACGGGGCCTGACTGGGGGTATAAACCGCTAAGTGCCTTAAACCGCAAAGATAAAAATGGGAAGAGCCTAATTGATAGATTGACTATATTTAAAAAAGGCACATGTTCATATGAAAACCCAACAGGGAGAACTATGCCACTCACCCTCACCATAGAGAACCCCAGCCCAGGAGATGAGGGGCTTTACTGGTTGGGATACTGGGGACATGGGGGAGTGATGGGACAATTCTGGATAAGGGATATGTATAGATCAAACCGATGGAAATCTTTCAGAGATACTGCTCCCACCTATAACCCACTTATGCCAAAGATCAAAACGTTGGCAGAGATGGTGGCCATAGCAAACCCTACATACAAAGATACTATAGCAGTAGAAACCGGCCTCTCAGACACTAATCTGTGGTTAGAATGGATGAGATACAATGCAAACTCGCATAATAAGTCCAACTGCTATGTGTGTGGGCATGCCAGACCACATCTGGGGACGGTGCCACTAACCCTACCAGATTCCATAGAGGAGTGTGTCTTAAGCCTGTATACTAACATCTCTACGAACCAGTCTTTATGTGAGGACTGGAAGAAGCGTTACCCCTTAATCCAAGGAGACGAAAAGGCCCCAAATGGTTTAACCATATATCCCGGTAATTATACCTGCTATGCCAACTATGAGGGAGGAGGAAGGTTTCTTGGGAACTTCACAAAGGGATTCTGTGCTGCTTATAGTACAGCCCGGTCAGATCTCACCCAGAACCAGGTCATGTCATTGGGGGATATATTCTGGATCTGTGGTGATCAGAAGATTAGGACCCGACTGATGGGGAAATGGAGAGGGGAATGTACCCTTGCCAATGCCATAATGCCATTGCACATCCTCTCAGATCCATTACTTAAGGGGCCGCCTAACCCCCTCCATGCAACCAAGCACAAACGAAGTGCCCCACAAGGGAGTTTTGACCCCCATGTCTATATAGATGCGATAGGAGTCCCAAGGGGGGTACCCGATGAATTCAAGGCCAGAGACCAGGTGGCCGCGGGATTTGAATCCCTATTCCTCTTCATCACTGAGAACAAGAATGTAGATTGGATAAACTACATCTACTATAATCAACAACGATTTGTAAACTACACACGAGATGCCTTAAAGGGGATAGCAGAGCAGTTGGAGGCTACTTCTAACATGGTCTTTCAAAATCGTATGACACTTGATATGTTATTAGCTGAAAAAGGGGGGGGTCTGTAAAATGATACCAAAGACCATGACCTGCTGTACGTATATCCCAGATAACACAGGCCCAAATGGGAAGGTGACACTGGCCATCAAGAGGTTGGAGGACCTGTCAAATGAGCTTAAGGAAAACTCAGGTATTACACATCCCTGGGATCAGTGGTTTGGATGGCTGAGTGGCTGGCAGAAAGCCCTCGCCCACGCAGGGGTGGTTATCCTGGGTATTATCATTCTAATGGCAATAGTCGCCTGCTGTGTGATCCCTTGCATTAAGAGGCTAATAGGGAAAGCTGTGAACGAGATCACCCCTACATTCCTGAACTATAACAATGTTGAACTCCCCCGTGAAGAAAAGGAATCCTATACTCCCTTACAGACTGTGGCCCCTGATCATCATATTTCAGACTTATAAAAAAAAAAAAAAGGGGAATGCTACAAATTTCCCCCCCCTAACAGACAACTATAAACAGGGAAAGACAGTGCCTGACTGTGGCCTTCTCAGGACGTATCGAGACTCTAGGGATGGATTAGCCACTCAGGGGCTCTATATGCGTCTTAAAAGAGTTCCAGAGGGAGGGCCACCAGGCAGTTAGGACATCTGAAGACATAGGGACAGTCAGGAATAAAATAGCCATTTTAAGGGGGGATTGTAGTGGATTGTGATAGACAGTCCACGTTTTATTAGATGATCAGTAAAATGACAATTTTATAGTCTTGCTACTGTCTGTATCTTGCTCTTTAAATTCCTTACTCTCTTAAGTAAACAATCAGATATAGGGTGACGGAACAATGATGATAATTAAGATGGCGCCTTCATCCGGAGTCTCACCCTTGGTGACTCATTAGGAGAAAAGTATCTTTTAATGTAAACAACCCCCATAAAAGGGAATGAGTCTCTTTGGGGACAATGATTGGAAGATATCAACACGGATGGACGAACACGCAGAAACCCAGTGGACTTTTCACCCAATCAATGTATATGCTTTGCCTGCATCATAAGCCCTATAAATGATACTGTTAGTTCCTCAATAAAACAGAATTTTAGGAAGTTGGCAAACTGCGAAGTGTCAGTGTCTTACTTCCACGTGCACGTATTCTCATATTAATTTGGCTCACTGGTAGATCACGGTAAATGGTCTGTAAGTGACCGAGTCCAAGACAATCCTATAAGCCCTCCACTTCTTCTGGACTCGAGCATACCTGGCAGGTCTTCCAAGTTTGTAGAGAAGCCCACCTCACCATCTAAAGATGGGGTTGTCTTCTGGGTGTGGAACAACCAGAAGCCCACCTCCCCATGTAAAGATGGGGGGTTGTCTTCTGGGAGTGGAACTTCAGCTATCTCACACCTAAGTCAAGTGGGGTTCAGAGTAGGTTCCTCTGACCGGGGAACTCTCTCAGCCAAAGAAAAGCAATCAGAAATGTAACCTTTCGAGTCGAAAGGATTCAAACAGAAATTTCTGCAACACAGAAAGTGTCAAGTGGAAGTCTCACGGAGTTGGTGGAATCCCAACTGGCCTTGACGCCTTGCAATTAATGTCAAGCAACCAATCTGCAAAAAAAGCTGACAATGGAGCCTTGACCAAACTTGAGGCCAGTCCCAGATAAACTCCAGATTGGGAAAAAAGTCTAGTTGAGACCCCCGACAAGCTTGCAGGGAGAAAACTCACACCGAACACAATTATTTCCAAGATCTGTGGCAAATCTTCCTTGAAGGCACCTTCCAAGTCTTCTGTAGAGTGGGCTTCAGTCTCAAAGAACGCCGGCTGTAACAGCCACGGCACTAAACCAACAACTATAGAAAAAAGGAAGAGTGAACCTTACATCAGAAGGTCTGGATGATCCAGAAGATCCAAGGTTTGACCTCCAAGGAGTGCCTAGTTCTCCTGTTTGGTTCAGAGTGATAGATCAGAGATCAGAGCTCCTGGTTTTCTGCATCATGAAAAACATTACCAAACATGATTGATTACATCTAGGTAACAAAAGTACCGACACTTGGGGGTTCCAGGACAATGACGCACCAACAATGACTGACGGTCCCAGGACAATGACGCACCAACAATGACTGACACTTGGTGGTTCCAGGACAATGACTCACCAACAATAACTGACACTTGGGGGTTCCAGGACAATGACACACCAACAATAACTGACACTTGGGGGTTCCAGGACAATGACACACCAACAATAACTGACACTTGGAGGTTCCAGGACAATGACGCACCAATGACTGACACTTGGTCCCAGGACAATGACGCACCAACAATAACTGACACTTGGGGGTCCCAGGACAATGACACGCCAACAATAACTGACACTTGGGGGTCCCAGGACAATGACGCACCAACAACTGACACTTGGGGGTGCTGGGACATGAACAGTAACCTACGTTTGGGGGTTCCAGAACAATGGCGTCCTGACGACAACCGACATTTGGATGTCCCGGGAGAATGATGTATGAACAGTAACCAATGCAGTGGTCCCAAAACAGTGACACCCTGACAGAAAACAACACTTGGGGGGGTCCTGGGAGAACGATGCATCTACAGTAACCAATGTTTGGGGGACCTAGGACAATGACACAAACAGTAGCCAGCACTTTTTTCATTGTCCCAGGACCCCCAAGTGTTGGTCACTGTCTGTATGTCATTGTCCCAGGACCCCCAAGTGTTGGTCATTGTCTGTATCATTGTCCCAGGACCCCCAAGTGTTGGTCATTGTCTGTATCATTGTCCCAGGACCCCCAAGCATTGGTCACTGTATGTCATTGTCCCAGGACCCCCAAGCGTTGGTCATTGTATCATTGTCCCAGGACCCCCTAGTGTTGGTCACTGTTTGTATGTCATTGTCCCAGGACCCCCAAGCGTTGGTCATTGTATGTCATTGTCCCAGGACCCCCAAGTGTTAGTCATGTATCATTGTCCCAGGTCCCCCAAGCGTTGGTCATTGTCTGTATCGTTGTCCCAGGACCCCCAAGCTTTGGTCACTGTCTGTATGTCATTGTCCCAGGTCCCCCAAGCGTTGGTCATTGTATCATTGTCCCAAGACCCCCAAGCGCTGGTCATTGTATCATTGTCCCAGGACCCCCTAGTGTTGGTCACTGTATGTCATTGTCCCAGGACCCCCAAGCGCTGGTCATTGTATCATTGTCCCAGGACCCCCTAGTGTTGGTCACTGTCTGCATGTCATTGTCCCAGGTCCCCCAAGCGTTGGTCATTGTATCATTGTCCCAGGACCCCCTAGTGTTGGTCACTGTTTGTATGTCATTGTCCCAGGACCCCCAAGCTTTGGTCACTGTCTGTATGTCATTGTCCCAGGTCCCCCAAGTGTTGGTCATTGTATCATTGTCCCAGGACCCCCTAGTGTTGGTCACTGTATGTCATTGTCCCAGGACCCCATAGTGTTGGTCACAGTCTGTATGTCATTGTCCCAGGACCCCCAAGCATTGGTCACTGTATGTCATTGTCCCAGGACCCCCAAGCGGTCACTTTATGTAATTGTCCCAGGTCCCCCAAGTGTTGGTCATTGTCCCAGGACCCCCTAGTGTTGGTCACTGTCTGTATGTCATTGTCCCAGGACCCCCAAGCGTTGGTCATTGTCTGTATGTCATTGTCCCAGGACCCCCAAGCGTTGGTCATTGTCTGTATGTCATTGTGTCAGGACCCCCAAGCGTTGGTCATTGTCTGTATGTCATTGTCCCAGGACCCCCAAGCGTTGGTCATTGTCTGTATCATTGTCCCAGGACCCCCAAGTGTTGGTCATTGTCTGTATCATTGTCCTGGGACCTCTGACAGTAACCAACACTTGCGTTTCCTGGGACAAAGATGTACAGAAAGTAACCAAAACCTAAGGGCCCCGGGGACAATGATGTCCAGACAGTGACCAACATTTGGGGGCCCCAGGCCAATATTTCACCGTCAGTGACAAACAGATGGGGGTTCTGGGACGCTGAAGATCCCCAGCTTGGGTTTCTTACGTATATGCCAGGAAATGTGCTCCAGAATTTTCATACAAAACCTCAACGGCTCCATACCTTCTACAGCCTGCTCACCTGCTGCTGCAGTTCACACATTTAGCCAGAAGATGGCGCCCAGACCTTCTGTTCTTGGTGGTGTGTTCCCAGCCGCTTGGAGTCTTCTGGCTGCCGGTTGGGGTCAGTGGAAATTTTTCATAAAGCCTTCTATCAGTTTCCGAAGGTCGGATGGAAGATTTATATGGCGTTGGATGGAGTCCATAGTCCTGGATTGTCTGTGCGGTTCCAGAGGCACTCCGCCTGCTTATCGTCCTTCCTTTCTGCCCTTACACTCGGTCCCGGGGGGGGTTGTTCGGTGTGTTCGGGAATTGTTTTGGCCCGATTGGCTTGGACGATTTTCATGGAAAATACCTTTTTGGGACTCGAGGTCGGCCCCAACCCTCCGGGCAATGTAGTGTCCCCCCGACTAATACGGCACAAGTCTCGGGAATAACAACCTATATATAGTTTTCTCTTCATTTCCTGTCTCGGGAAGACAACAGGAAGTGAGAGGTCATCTCTCCAACGTGCTTCGTGTGAAGGTTCCCTGAGCTTAGTGTCATGGAATGGACCCCTGAGGGGTGAAGGTTCCCCGAGCTTAGTGTCATGGAATGGACCCCTGAGGGGTGAAGGTTCCCCAAGCTTAGTGTCATGGAATGGACCCTTGAGGGGTGAAGGTTCCCTGAGCTTAGTGTCATGGAATGGACCCCTGAGGGGTGAAGGTTCCCCGAGCTTAGTGTCATGGAATGGACCCCTGAGGGGTGAAGGTTCCCTGAGCTTAGTGTCATGGAATGGACCCCTGAGGGGTGAAGGTTCGTGTGAAGGTTCCCCGAGCTTAGTGTCATGGAATGGACCCTTGAGGGGTGAAGGTTCCCTGAGCTTAGTGTCATGGAATGAACCTCTGAGGGGTGAAGGTTCCCCAAGCTTAGTGTCATGGAATGGACCCCTGAGGGGTGAAGGTTCGTGTGAAGGTTCCCCGAGCTCAGTGTCATGGAATGGACCCCTGAGGGGTGAAGGTTCCCCGAGCTTAGTGTCATGGAATGGACCCCTGAGGGGTGAAGGTTCCCCAAGCTTAGTGTCATGGAATGGACCCCTGAGGGGTGAAGGTTCCCCAAGCTTAGTGTCATGGAATGGACCCCTGAGGGGTGAAGGTTCCCCAAGCTTAGTGTCATGGAATGAACCCCTGAGGGGTGAAGGTTCGTGTGAAGGTTCCCCGAGCTTAGTGTCATGGAATGGACCCCTGAGGGGTGAAGGTTCCCCGAGCTTAGTGTCATAGAATGGACCCCTGAGGGGTGAAGGTTTGTGTGAAGGTTCCCCGAGCTTAGTGTCATGGAATGGACCCCTGAGGGGTGAAGGTTCCCCGAGCTTAGTGTCATGGAATGGACCCCTGAGGGGTGAAGGTTCCCCGAGCTTAGTGTCATGGAATGGACCCCTGAGGGGTGAAGGTTTGTGTGAAGGTTCCCCGAGCTTAGTGTCATGGAATGGCCCCCTGAGGGGTGAAGGTTCCCCGAGCTTAGTGTCATGGAATGGACCCCTGAGGGGTGAAGGTTCCCCGAGCTTAGTGTCATAGAATGGACCCCTGAGGGGTGAAGGTTCCCCGAGCTTAGTGTCATGGAATGGACCCCTGAGGGGTGAAGGTTCCCCGAGCTTAGTGTCATGGAATGGCCCCCTGAGGGGTGAAGGTTCCCCGAGCTTAGTGTCAAAGAATGGACTCCTGAGGGGTAAAGGTTCGTGTGAAGATTCCCCGAGCTTAGTGTCATGGAATGGACCCCTGAGGGGTGAAGGTTCCCCGAGCTTAGTGTCATGGAATGGACCCCTGAGGGGGAATCTCCCCAGCGGGGACAGAGACAGCCAAAAAACCTGACCAGGCATTGCCTTCAGATATACATTTCAGAGCTGCCCCTGCAACCATCTCATTCCACCACTAGATGTCCTCAGGCCACCATCACTCAACCCAGGAGACTGAGGACATACAGTGAGTGCAGGGTGTCATGGAATGGCCTCCTGGGGGGGGTCATGGAATGGCCTTCTGAAGAAGGGTGTCATTTAATGGCCTTCTGAGAAGTGTCATGGGGTGTCGGGTGGGGGGGGGGGGTGTCATGGAATGGCCTCCTGAGGAAGGGGGGGGGTGTCATGGAATGGCCTCCTGAGGAAGGGGGGGGGGTGTCATGAAATGGCCTTCTGAGGGGGGTGTCATGGAATGGCCTTCTGTGGAGGAGTATCATGGAATGGTGTCATGGAAAGGTCTCCTGGGGGGGGGGGGTATCATTTTTGTGTCCTGCTAAGATGGATGTCATGGAATGGTCTCTTGAGGAGGGGTCATGGACTGGCCTCCTGAAGGGGGTGTCATTTTTTTGCCCTATTGAGGGGGGTGTCATGGACTGGCCCCCGAGGCCGGTTTTGAAGTGAAATCTATCCCTTGGGGGACACACTGGCTGCCCTCCCCCACTCATCTCCCATTGGAAAATCCGTTTTGTGACGGAATGGCAATGACATATATATATACCATGTGAGGCCAGACTACAACTCCCATCATCCACAGCACCGACATATATGATGCAAGACTACAACTCCCATCATCCACAGCACCGACATATATGGGGCCAGACTACAACTCCCATCATCCACAGCACCGACATATATATGGGGCCAGACTACAACTCCCATCATCCACAGCACCGACACATATATGGGGCAAGACTACAACTCCCATCATCCACAGCACCGACACATATATGGGGCAAGACTACAACTCCCATCATCCACAGCACCGACATATATATGGGGCCAGACTACAACTCCCATCATCCACAGCACCGACAAATATGATGCAAGACTACAACTCCCATCATCCACAGCACCGACATATATGGGGCCAGACTACAACTCCCATCATCCACAGCACCGACATATATGGGGTGAGACTACAACTCCCATCATCCACAGCACCGACATATATATGGGGCCAGACTACAACTCCCATCATCCACAGCACCGACATATATGATGCAAGACTACAACTCCCATCATCCACAGCACCGACATATATATGATGCAAGACTACAACTCCCATCATCCACAGCTCCGACATATATGATGCAAGACTACAACTCCCATCATCCACAGCACCAACATATATATGGGGCAAGACTACAACTCCCATCACCCACAGCTCCGACATATTTGGGGCCAGACTACAACTCCCATCATCCACAGCACCGACATATATATGGGGCAAGACTACAACTCCCATCATCCACAGCACCAACATATATATGGGGCGAGACTACAACTCCCATCATCCACAGCACCGACATATATATGGGGCAAGACTACAACTCCCATCATCCACAGCACCGACATATATATGGGGCAAGACTACAACTCCCATCATCCACAGCACCGACATATATAGGGCCAGACTACAACTCCCATCATCCACAGCACCGAAATATATGGGGCGAGACTACAACTCCCATCATCCACAGCACCGACACATATACACCATGTGAGGGAAGACCCCAATCCACGCCGCGCGGTCACGGAGAGAAATCATTGAGTGGAGCGTACTGCATCCGTGTTGTGGAGTGGATGTTGGGAGTGATAGTCCCGCTGGTTTGGTTTGGTACGGCACACACGCTGCAATCACAGATCAGTCTGGCGATGCCGGGGAAGCCGTAGGATGGGGGAGCGCGGTGTGCGGACACACTGATGTAGTGATATATGTTGTGTGGATGATGGGAGTTGTAGTTCCCCCCCCCTCCCCCTCAGCATCGCCCGCCATGTTCCAGCTCTGCACATTGTTCTGCAATCCTCAGTCCGCGGAGGGGGCGCTCTGCGCATCTCACATCCGGCCCCCCAGGATTCCGGGGCCCCGATATCCCACCGACTGACCCCTCACCGGGCAGGACCACCAGAGACGAGCGGGGGCCATTGTCGGCACTCGGCGTGTAAAATCCCCAATGAGCCGTCCATCCAGTCCTGACATTCACACAGCTGCGCACCGGAACGCACCAAACACGCACCGGAACGCACCAAACACGCACCGGAACGCACCAAACACGCACCGGAACGCATCAAATACGCACCGAAACGCACCAAATACGCACCGAAACGCACCAAACACGCACCGGAACGCATCAAATACGCACCGAAACGCACCAAACACGCACCGGAACGCATCAAATACGCACCGAAACGCACCAAACACGCACCGGAACGCACCAAACACGCACCGGAACGCATCAAATACGCACCGGAACGCACCAAACACGCACCGGAACGCACCAAACATGCACCGAAACGCACCAAACACGCACCAGAACGCATCAAATACGCACCGAAACGCACCAAACACGCACCGGAACGCATCAAATACGCACCGAAACGCACCAAACACGCACCGGAAAGCACCAAACACGCACCGGAACGCATCAAATACGCACCAAAACGCACCAAACATGCACCGGAACGCACATGTCCATCTTTAAGGGCCAGTTCACACCATAGAAACGCAGTCCGGATGCACGGTTTGTTTTTACGCTTTTTTGGCGCGTTCTGATGAGTTATTTATGCTTCCGGGTTCATTTCTCCCCTCTTATTATTTAACTTAAATAGGGACAGGGTTCGTTTTTGGTGCGTTTTTTGTGTGTTTTTGGTGCATGTTTGATGTGTTTTTGGTGCTTTTTTGATGTTTTTGTTGCGTTTTTTTGTGGTTTTGGTGCTTTTTTGATGTTTTTGGTGCTTTTCTGATATTTTTGGTGCGTTTTTTTGTGCGTTTTTGATGTGTTTTTGGTGCGATTTTTATGCATTTTTGGTGGGTTTTTTGTTTTTGATGCGTTTTTTAGGTTTTTTATGTGTTTTTGGTGCGTTGTTTTATGTTTTTGGTGCTTTTTTATGTGTTTTTGGTGCATTTTTGATGTTTTTGGTGCATTTTTTGTTTTTTTGGTGCGTTTTTTATGTGTTTTTGGTGCGTATTTGATGCGTTTTTGGTGCATTTTGATGCGTTTTTTGTGCTTTTTTGATGTTTTTGGTGCATTTTTGATGTGTTTTTGGTGCTTTTTTGATGTTTTTGGTGCGTTTTTGATGCGTTTTTGATGCTTTTTTTTTATGTGTTTTTGGTATTTTCTGTGCATTTATGTTTTGGTGCATTTTTTGTGTTTCGGTGCTTTTTTGATGCTTTTGGTGTGTTTTTTATGTGTTTTTTGTGCGTTTTTGATGTGTTTTGGTGCGTTTTTGATTTGTTTTTGGTGCAATTTTTATGCGTTTTTGGTGCGTTTTTTAATGTTTTTGATGTGTTTTTGGTGTGTTTTACCGCGATCCAGTAAAAAAAAAAAACGCAGCCTTGTTCTACTTTTTTTTTCTGCATCCGGAACGCACCAGAACTGCCAGCGCTGACGTGAACAATGACACTGACAACCAGATCAACGACTTTCTGTGCGTTTTGGATGCAGAAAAAAAAGCAACTGAAGCGAACTGGAAAGCCTCAAAAACGCACCGGAACTCAACAGAAATTCATAAAAGATGCATGAAAACGCACCGGAATGCGTCCAAAATGTGTCAAAGACATGCGTGGAAAAAAACACATCTGGACTGTATTTCTATGGTGTGAACCGCCCTTACAGATCTGGTCCCTCCCCCCAGTCTGTGATTGGACAGTGAAAGGAGAAGCAGCGCAGCGATGAGCTCATCTGTCACTCTGCTCTCTCCTCCTATCAGCACGCTTCCTGGTTAGCTCGTGAGCACTGCAATGCAGCTGACTGGCTCCTTGACCTGCTTCTCCCTCCCCCAGTCTGATCTCTGCTGCACAGGGACTGGAGTTACAGGACAATGGCGTATGCCGAGTGGGCGTGGCTTGAAGTGAAAAAAAAATGACCCAGCATGCACCAAGCTTCTCCTGATGATGCTGTGAGCTGCACGTGTGTACCATGGGAGGCCTGCGGGGGGCGTATGGTGCTCTTCTCTTCGGGCCCCTTCTGGGGCACTTCCCCCCCCCCCCATGGGGTCTCTTCGATCTCCCGATGACTGAAGGGGCGGAGTTTGGTGAATGGCGCAGTTCACGGCTTATTTTGGCATCAGAGCTCGTCGGACGGGAATAACCGCTACAACCGACCGCGGCAACAATGGAGCCATTATCTGCGCCGGGGGGGGGGGGGAAACTACGGGCACAGATCCCACAGTCCCGGCCACACATCCGGCGTCATTCCCATCCACTGGCTTCTGCCTCAGCCGTCCACCTGGAGGGTGCAGATGAGAGGCTCAGAGACGGCCAGCAACCCCGCCTACAGATGATGTCACCAGCCTGCTGCAGGCAGGAGGAGTCATTTCCTCAGTCCCCTCCCCCAGTGATCAGACTGTACATTGTAACTTTGTAGAAGGGGGAGGAGTCATTTCCTCAGTCTCCTCCCCCAGTGATCAGACTGTACATTGTAACTTTGTAGAAGGGGGAGGAGTCATGTCCTCAGTCTCCTCCCCCACTGATCAGACTGTACATTGTAACTTTGTAGAAGGGGGAGGGGTTATTTCCTCAGTCTCCTCCTCCACTGATCAGACTGTACATTGTAACTTTGCAGAAGGTGGAGGAGTCATTTCCTCAGTCTTCCTCTGGGGGGGTAAAACCACAGCTCAACCACTGGGCTCCCCCCCCCTGCACATGTGAAGGAAGCCTCAGACGTGTAGCGTGTGTCGTGTTTCACACGTGTTGTGTTTTCGCAGTTTTGCGCAGATCTGGCCCCCGGGGGGGCGGAGTTTCTTTCCTCTATTAATAAGGAATGTTCAATATTGACCGATCGTCATCCATTGTCACCGACTTCCTCCATCTGCCCCTCTGTACACAACGGATCGCCTGCTTGTTTGTCGTATCCACAGTCGCCTGCGCTCCGAGGAGAGCCATGACCTCCATACTGTCCCCAGAGACCATCCGAGGGGCCCCTGAACCCTTCCTATGTCCCGGAGGGGCCCCCGAACCCTTCCTATGTCCCGGAGGGACCCCCGAACCCTTCCTATGTCCCGGAGGGGCCCCCCGAACCCTTCCTATGTCCCGGAGGGGCCCCCAAACCCTTCCTATGTCCCGGAGGGGCCCCCAAACCCTTCTTATGTCCCGGAGGGACCCCCGAACCCTTCCTATGTCCCGGAGGGGCCCCCGAACCCTTCTTATGTCCCGGAGGGGCCCCCGAACCCTTCCTATGTCCCGGAGGGGCCCCCGAACCCTTCCTATGTCCCGGAGGGGCCCCCGAACCCTTCCTATGTCCCGGAGGGGCCCCCGATCCCTTCCTATGTCCCGGAGGGGCCCCCGATCCCTTCCTATGTCCCGGAGGGGCCCCCGATCCGTTCCTATGTCCCGGAGGGGCCCCCGATCCCTTCCTATGTCCCGGAGGGGCCCCCGATCCCTTCCTATGTCCTAGAGGGGCCCCCGAACCCTTCCTATGTCCCGGAGGGGCCCCCGATCCCTTCCTATGTCCCGGAGGGGCCCCCGAACCCTTCCTATGTCCCGGAGGGGCCCCCGATCCCTTCCTATGTCCCGGAGGGGCCCCCCGGACCCTTCCTATGTCCCGGAGGGGCCCCCTGATCCCCGGCCACCCTGGTATGTCCCTATTCCTGGCAGCAGGGGGCTCTGCGTCCTCCTCTTTGCTCCTGTTGCTCGGGGATGTGACTGATCGGGTTATTTATTGTCCGGGGTTTCCGGCTCTCCACATCCTGGCCGTCACACAGGGGAGCCCGCGGCCCCTGGAACAATGCTCTGGCTTCTAGGGGCCACTTCCAGCGGCAGGAAACTGCTCCGTGTCCTTGTGTGTGCGCTGACGGCAAATAAGGCGCGGCGTGACCGCGATGACACCGAGTGACCCGGCCAAACCGCCGCCGCTGGGGACACCCTGAGAACATCATCACCGCGCCTGCCGATCCTCGCCCCTTCTGGGTGTACCGTGTGCATGGTGTCACTCCTCATTACATAGGCAGCTTCTGCTTCCTCCTCCCTCAACGAACATTCTGCTTCCTCCTCCCTCAACGAACATTCTGCTTCCTCCCCCAACGAACCTTCTGCTTCCTCCTCCCTCAACGAACATTCTGCTTCCTCCCCCAACGAACATTCTGCTTCCTCCTCCCCCAACGAACATTCTGCTTCCTCCTCCCCCAACGAACATTCTGCTTCCTCCCCCAACGAACCTTCTGCTTTCTCCTCCCTCAACGAACATTCTGCTTCCTCCTCCCTGAACAAACCTTCTGCTTCCTCCTCCCTCAACGAACATTCTGCTTCCTCCTCCCTCAACGAACATTCTGCTTCCTCCTCCCTGAACGAACATTCTGCTTCCTCCTCCCTCAACGAACATTCTGCTTCCTCCTCCCTGAACAAACCTTCTGCTTCCTCCTCCCTCAACGAACATTCTGCTTCCTCCTCCCTGAACGAACATTCTGCTTCCTCCTCCCTCAACGAACCTTCTGCTTCCTCCTCCCTGAACGAACATTCTGCTTCCTCCTCCCTCAACGAACATTCTGCTTCCTCCTCCCTGAACAAACATTCTGCTTCCTCCTCCCTGAACAAACATTCTGCTTCCTCCTCCCTCAACGAACGTTCTGCTTCCTCTTCCCTGAACAAACATTCTGCTTCCTCTTCCCTCAACGAACATTCTGCTTCCTCCTCCCTCAACGAACATTCTGCTTCCTCCTCCCTCAACGAACATTCTGCTTCCTCCTCCCTCAACAAACATTCTGCTTCAGGAGTGATGAGTTCAGGTGATGGGGGCGGGATGAGTTCAGGTGATGGGGGCGGGCTGAGTTCAGGTGATGGGGGCGGGATGAGTTCAGGTGATGGGGGCGGGATGAGTTCAGGTGATGGGGGGCGGGATGAGTTCAGGTGATGGGGGGCGGGATGCGTTCAGGTGAGGGGGGCGGGATGAGTTCAGGTGACCTGGGAACTCAGCACAGGGGTGGTGGGAACCCCTCACAATGGGCACAGCCGGTGTACAGACCCGGGAACTCAGCACAGGGATGGTGGGAACCCCTCATAATGGGCACAGCGGGTGTACAGACCCGGGATCTCAGCACAGGGATGGTGGGAACCCCTCACAATGGGCACAGCGGGTGTACAGACCCGGGATCTCAGAGCAGGGATGGTGGGCACCCCTCATAATGGGCACATGGATGGTGGGAACCCCTCACAATGGGCACAGGGATGGTGGGAACCCCTCACAATGGGCACAGGGATGGTGGGAACCCCTTACAATGGGCACAGCGGGTGTACAGACCTGGGATCTCAGCACAGGGATGGTGGGAACCCCTCATAATGGGCACAGCGGGTGTACAGTCCCGGGAACTCAGCACAGGGATGGTGGGAATCCCTCACAATGGGCACAGGGATGGTGGGAACCCCTCACAATGGGCACAGCGGGTGTACAGACCCGGGATCTCAGAGCAGGGACGGTGGGAACCCCTCATAATGGGCACAGGGATGGTGGGAACCCCTCACAATGGGCACAGGGATGGTGGGAACCCCTCATAATGGGCACAGCGGGTGTACAGACCCGGGAACTCAGCACAGGGATGGTGGGAACCCCTCACAATGGGCACAGGGGGTGTACAGACCCGGGATCTCAGAGCAGGGACGGTGGGAACCCCTCATAATGGGCACAGGGATGGTGGGAACCCCTCACAATGGGCACAGGGATGGTGGGAACCCCTCATAATGGGCACAGCGGGTGTACAGACCCGGGATCTCAGAGCAGAGATCTCAGCGATGGAGTCCCCTGGAGGTGGCCGGTTGGGAAGTATCGGTAGAGAAAGAGGAAGACGGTATTGCCGGGTGTATATCACGCTGACACATTTATAAGGTCAGTAAAGTGCTGTGATTGCACTGTGTGTGGGGGAAGGTCAGACCAAACGTGGAAGAGGATTTATCAGCTGTCCTGAGTGTACCCAGCATGCTCTGAGCTCGGCTTCTCTGCAGTTACAGTGGAACTACAACTCCCAGCATGGCTCCGCGTTCCATCCGTTGCGTCTTGCGGCCTACAGGCCTCACAATCTGACATCCACATTTCAGATTCATGCGGAAAACGTCTTGTTACCCCTGAGATGTGGCGGCAGTCATGCTCCTGGGTGTACCGACCTCGGCGGTTTTCACCGGTTTGGACTCCCCCTTACTGGGGTCTTGAATCCCTCTTTGGGTCCTTCTGGGCCACCATCTTTCCCTTTCACTGCCTGTTGACTCGGCGTCAAGGAACTTTGGTCAGCAATGGTCCATCAGGTGGAGGAACGTCGCTGTGGTACTTGGTCATGAGGACTTTGGCCGGTTCTTTGGTCGTGAGATGTTCTGTTTCTGTGCCATTCGTGATGTTGGTGGTGAGCCATCGGTGGAATATTCTTTGTGCCAATCGCACCGCTGGCATTGGTGGTCACTTCCATTTCTGTGCCATTGGTGGTGGTCACTTCCATTTCTGTGCCATTTAAGCCATTGGTGTTGATGGACAGTGGAGTATTCTTCGGTGGTAATGAGATGTTCAGCTTCTGTGCCGTTCACGGCATTGGTGGTGGTGGTCAGTTCCATTCCTGTGCCATTGGTGGTGGTCAGTTCCATTTCTGTGCCATTGGTGGTGGTCACTTCCATTTCTGTGCCATTGGTGGTGGTCACTTCCATTTCTGTGCCATTGGTGGTGGTCAGTTCCATTTCTGTGCCATTGGTGGTGGTCACTTCCATTTCTGTGCCATTGGTGGTGGTCAGTTCCATTTCCGTGTCATTGGTGGTGGTCACTTCCATTTCTGTGCCATTGGTGGTGGTCACTTCCATTTCTGTGCCATTGGTGGTGGTCACTTCCATTTCTGTGCCATTGGTGGTGGTCAGTTCCATTTCTGTGCCATTGGTGGTGGTCAGTTCCATTCCTGTGCCATTGGTGGTGGTCAGTTCCATTTCTGTGCCATTGGTGGTGGTCAGTTCCATTTCTGTGCCATTGGTGGTGGTCACTTCCATTTCTGTGCCATTGGTGGTGGTCACTTCCATTTCTGTGCCATTGGTGGTGGTCAGTTCCATTTCCGTGTCATTGGTGGTGGTCAGTTCCATTTCCGTGCCATTGGTGGTGGTCAGTTCCATTTCTGTGCCATTGGTGGTGGTCACTTCCATTTCTGTGCCATTGGTGGTGGTCACTTCCATTTCTGTGCCATTGGTGGTGGTCAGTTCCATTTCTGTGCCATTGGTGGTGGTCAGTTCCATTTCTGTGCCATTGGTGGTGGTCAGTTCCATTTCTGTGCCATTGGTGGTGGTCAGTTCCATTTCCGTGCCATTTGTGGTGGCGGTCAGTAGAATATTCTTCACTGGTAACGAGACCTTCCATTTCTGTACTGTTCATACCATTGATGGTGGCTTCATTGGCTTCATTTTTGTGCCGTTCACCGCCATTGGTGGTGGCAATTAGTTGTCCCATTTCTGTGCCATTTAAGCCATTGGTGTTGATGGACAGTGGAGTATTCTTTGGTGGTAAAGAGATGTTCAGCTTCTGTGCCGTTCACGGCATTGGTGGTGGTGGTCAGTTCCATTTCTGTGCTGTTCACACTCTTGGTGGTGGCAGTCAGTAGAGTATTCTTTGTTGGTAATGAGATCTTCCATTTCTGTGCCATTCACCCCATTGTTGGTGGTGGTCAGTGGAGTATTCTTCACTAGTAATGAGATGTTCCATTTCTGGGCCCTTCACCCCATTGTTGGTGGTGGTCAGTAGAGTATTCCTCACTAGTAATGAGATGTTCCATTTCTGGGCCCTTCACCCCATTGTTGGTGGTGGTCAGTGGAGTATTCCTCACTAGTAATGAGATGTTCCATTTCTGGGCCCTTCACCCCATTGTTGGTGGTGGTCAGTGGAGTATTCTTCACTAGTAATGAGATGTTCCATTTCTGGGCCATTCACCCCATTGTTGGTGGTGGTCAGTAGAGTATTCTTTGTTGGTAATGAGATGTTCCATTTCTGTGCCATTTGTGCCGTTGGTGGTGGCGGTCAGTAGAATATTCTTCCCTGGTAACGAGACCTTCCATTTCTGTACTGTTCATACCATTGGTGGTGGCCTCATTGGCTTCATTTTTGTGCTGTGCACCGCCATTGGTGTTGATGGACAGTAGAGTATTCTTCGGTGGTAATGAGATGTTCAGCTTCTGTGCCGTCCACGGCATTGGTGGTGATGGTCAGTTCCATTTCTGTGCTGTTCACACTCTTTGTGGTGGCGGTCAGGGGGGGGGCCATTCATCCCATTGTGGGTGGCGGTCAGTAGAGTATTCTTCACTAATAATGAGATGTTCCATTTCTGTTCCATCCGTGGTGGTGGTCAGTCGAGTATTCATTGCTGGTAACGAGATGTTCCATTTCTGTGCCATTCATGCTGTTGGCGGTGGTGGTCAGTTCCATTTTTGTGCCATTCCTGCTCCTCAGTGGAGGATTCATCGCTGGTAGTGAGATGTTCCAATTCTATGCTGTTCACACCATTGGTGGTCATGGTTAGCTTCCATTTTGTGCCATTCACACCATTGGGGGTGACGGTCTGTGGAGTATTCTTCATTGGTAATGAGAAGTTCTGTTTCTGTGCCGTTTACGCCTTTGCCGGGGGTGGTCAGTGGAGTTTTCTTCATTGGTTATGAGATGTTCCATTCCGTGCCAATCATACCTTTTGGTGATGGCATTCAGTAGAGTATTCTTCTCTGTCAATGAGATGTTCATCTTCTGTGACGTTCACCCTGTTGGTGGGGGTGGTCAGTTCCATTTCTGTGCCATTCATGGTGGCAGTCAGTGGGGCATTCTTCATCTTTGGTGGTGGTCAGTAGAGTATTCTTCACTAGTAATGAGATGTTCCATTTCTGTGCCATTCATGGTGGCAGTCAGTGGAGTATTCTTGGTCTTTGGTGGTGGCCAGTAGAGTATTCTTCATGGTAATGAGATGTGCAGCTTCTGTGTTGCTCACACTGTTGGTGGTGGTCAGTAGAGTATTCTTCACTAGTAATTAGATGTTCCATTTCTGTGCCATTCATGGTGGCAGTCAGTGGAGTATTCTTTGTCTTTGGTGGTGGTCAGTAGACTATTCTTCATGGTAATGAGATGTGCAGCTTCTGTGTTGCTCACACTGTTGGTGGTGGCGGTCAGTGCAGTATTCTTAGCTGGTAATGAGATGTTCCATTCCGTGCCATTCGTACCTTTGGTGATGGCGGTCAGTGGATGTTCACCTTCTGTGACGTTCACCCTGTTGGTGGTCAGTGCCATTTGTGGTGGCAGTCAGTGGAGTATTCTTGGTCTTTGGTGGTGGTCAGTAGAGTATTCTTGGTCTTTGGTGGCAGTCAGTGGAGTATTCTTGGTCTTTGGTGGCAGTCAGTGGAGTATTCTTGGTCTTTGGTGGCAGTCAGTGGAGTATTCTTGGTCTTTGGTGGCAGTCAGTGGAGTATTCTTGGTCTTTGGTGGTGGTCAGTTGAGTATTCTTGGTCTTTGGTGGTGGTTAGTAGAGTATTCTTGGTCTTTGGTGGTGGTCAGTAGAGTATTCTTGGTCTTTGGTGGTGGTCAGTAGAGTATTCTTGGTCTTTGGTGGTGGTCAGTAGAGTATTCTTGGTCTTTGGTGGTGGTCAGTTGAGTATTCTTCACAGTAATGGGATGTACAGCTTCTGCGCCGTTCACATTGTTGGTGGTGGTCAGTAGAGTATTCTTCACTAGTAATGAGAGGTTCCATTTCTGTGCCATTCGTGGTGGCAGTCAGTGGAGTATTCTTTGATAGTAGTCAGATGTTTAGCTTCTGTGTTGCTCACACCGCTGGTGGTGGTGGTCACTGAAGTATTCTTAGCTGGTAATGAGATGCTCCATTTTTATGCTACTAATACCATTGGTGGTGACGTTCAGTGGAGTATTCTTAGCTGGTAATGAGAAGTTCTATTTCTGTGCCGTTTGCACCTTTGCCGATGGCGGACAGTGGAGTATTCTTAGCTGGTAATGAGATGCTCCTTTCCGTGCATTCATACCTTTGGTGATGGCGGTCAGTGGAGTATTCTTCATTGGTAATGAGATGCTCAGTTTCTGTGCCGTTCCCGCTGTGCTCCTCTGTGCTCCTCTGTGCTCCTCTGTGCTCCTCTGTGCTCCTCTGTGCTTCGCCCGCCTTTCCTGAATACTTACAGCATTAAAAACCCAACATGAGTACCATGTATACCAAAACACGGATATAGTACTGCTCAGGAGTATCGGGAGGGAAGGCGGCACTACGTCTGACCTGCCCGCCAGGCTTCTTCGGTATTGACTGTGTTACTAGTACTCTGCTGTGATCACCCAGTACTCTGCTGTACTCCTACCTGCATCTCATTAATACTCCTCTCTTCTCCTCCGCTGTACTTGTGCTCCCTTCTTAATAATACTCCCCACGCGGTCCCATCCCATTGGCCTCCTGTGGGGGTCGCGTATGTGAGGGTGAAGGTTACCCACACAGCCCATCAACCAGATAAAAAGAGGAATAAAGTATTTAGTGTGACCGGCTTTCATACAACCCCCCCCCCCCCAACAATACTCCCCTGATTAATACCCGTCATAGTACTCCCTCACATGCATCTATTCCACCTTCAGACTTTACTCCTCTCATTATTACTCCCTGCAGTGTTACTTCTGCATTCTCCTGCATCACTCCTACAACTGTCCCCTCTAATACTCATTAATACTCCCTGCTGTGTTACTCCTGCATTCTCCTGCATCACTCCTACAACTGTCCCTTTTAATACTCATTAATACTCCTCTCATTATTACTCCCTGCTGTGTTACTCCTGCATTTCTCCTGCATCACTCCTACAACTGTCCCTTTTAATACTCATTAATACTCCTCTCATTAATACTCCCTGCAGTGTTACTCCTGCATTCTCCTGCATCACTCCCTTTAATACTCCTCTCCATCATCCTGGCTGTGCCCCGCTCATTAGTACCATGTATACTCCTTCCAGCGTTACCATTAATACTCTTAGTAATAGTCATCATTCACACCCACCAGATGGGAGTATTAATCTGCACTCTCTCCGTAATGACCTCGGATACATCGATCCCCTCCCCCCCCCCATGTACATTGATGAATACTCTGTCCCCAGGGTGTGTAATGTTCCTCTTCACCCCTCCGGCTCTCTCCTATCAGTACTCTGGGCTGGTGATTCCTCTTATTAGTTTCCATACTCTGACGTCTCTCCCATACTCCTCTCCCATACTCCTCTCTGCATACTCCTCTCCCTCATCCTTCCTCGCTCTCTCTGAGTACCTGTCTGTATCTCATCCCCCTTCTCACACCTCACCGCTCTCCTCTCTCCATTGTGTTGTGTTACTCCCCCTCTCATAATACTTCTCTCTCTGTTCCGTGTACTCCTCTCCTCTCCTTCCTTCTCCACTCAGAGCTTCTCTCCAGTCTAGTTCCTCTCTGGCTCTTATCTCTCTCCTTCCTCTCTCTCTGAGTACCTGTCCCCCCCCCCCCACCATTTCCTCCATCTGTCTGTCCCTGACCTTGCCTAGCAGTACTCCTCTCCACCCTGTACTCCTCTCCTCCCTGTACTCCTCTCCTCCCTGTACTCCTCTCCTCCCTGTACTCTTCTCCTCCCTGTACTCCTCTCCACCCTGTACTCGTCTCCACCCTGTACTCCTCTCCTCCCTGTACTCCTCTCCTCCCTGTACTCGTCTCCACCCTGTACTCCTCTCCACCCTATACTCCTCTCCTCCCTGTACTCTTCTGCTCCCTGTACTCCTCTCCTCCCTGTACTCGTCTCCACCCTGTACTCCTCTCCACCCTGTACTCCTCTCCACCCTGTACTCCTCTCCTCCCTGTACTCCTCTCCACCCTGTACTCCTCTCCACCCTGTACTCCTCTCCACCCTGTACTCGTCTCCACCCTGTACTCCTCTCCACCCTGTACTCCTCTCCTCCCTGTACTCGTCTCCACCCTGTACTCCTCTCCTCCCTGTACTCCTCTCCTCCCTGTACTCCTCTCCACCCTGTACTCCTCTCCTCCCTGTACTCCTCTCCTCCCTGTACTCCTCTCCACCCTGTACTCCTCTCCACCCTGTACTCCTCTCCTCCCTGTACTCGTCTCCACCCTGTACTCCTCTCCTCCCTGTACTCGTCTCCACCCTGTACTCCTCTCCACCCTGTACTCCTCTCCTCCCTGTACTCCTCACCACCCTGTACTCCTCTCCTCCCTGTACTCCTCTCCACCCTGTACTCCTCTCCTCCCTGTACTCCTCTCCTCCCTGTACTCTTCTCCTCCCTGTACTCTTCTCCTCCCTGTACTCCTCTCCACCCTGTACTCCTCTCCTCCCTGTACTCTTCTCCTCCCTGTACTCCTCTCCTCCCTGTACTCCTCTCCACCCTGTACTCCTCTCCACCCTGTACTCCTCTCCTCCCTATACTCGTCTCCACCCTGTACTCCTCTCCTCCCTGTACTCCTCTCCTCCCTGTACTCTTCTCCTCCCTGTACTCCTCTCCTCCCTGTACTCCTCTCCACCCTGTACTCCTCTCCTCCCTGTACTCCTCTCCACCCTGTACTCCTCTCCTCCCTGTACTCCTCTCTTCCCTGTACTCCTCTCCACCCTGTACTCCTCTCCTCCCTGTACTCCTCTCCTCCCTGTACTCCTCTCCTCCCTGTACTCCTCTCCACCCTGTACTCTTCTCCTCCCTGTACTCCTGTACTCCTCTCCTCCCTGTACTCCTCTCCTCCCTGTACTCTTCTCCTCCCTGTACTCCTCTCCTCCCTGTACTCCTCTCCTCCCTGTACTCCTCTCCACCCTGTACTCTTCTCCTCCCTGTACTCCTGTACTCCTCTCCTCCCTGTACTCCTCTCCTCCCTGTACTCTTCTCCTCCCTGTACTCCTCTCCTCCCTGTACTCCTCTCCTCCCTGTACTCTTCTCCACCCTGTACTCCTCTCCTCCCTATACTCGTCTCCACCCTGTACTCCTCTCCTCCCTGTACTCCTCTCCTCCATGTACTCCTCTCCACCCTGTACTCCTCTCCTCCCTGTACTCTTCTCCTCCCTGTACTCTTCTCCTCCCTGTACTCCTGTACTCCTCTCCTCCCTGTACTCTTCTCCTCCCTGTACTCCTCTCCTCCCTGTACTCCTCTCCTCCCTGTCCTCCTCTCCACCCTGTACTCCTCTCCTAGTACTTTCATATCTCTTCCCATTAGTACCTTTACCCCCCCTTCTCCTCTCTTTTTCTCTCTCTTTTTGTCCCCTTATATCTCTTGTTGTCTCTTGGACTCCTTTTCGTTTCTCTCCTCTCCTCTCCCTAACTCTTTTCTTTCTCTTTTTTCTCCTCCCCCAACCCACATTCTCTCCTTTCCTATTTTTTCTCTCTCATTTCCCTGCCTCTCCCTCTCCCCCCCTCTCCTCTCTTCTCTCTCCTCTCTCCCCCATCTTTCCTACACTTTCTCATTCTTCTCTCTCATCTCTCTCCTGGTTCCCCCCTCATCCTTTCTCTCTGTTCTTGTCCCTCTATTCTCGGAGTACCTACCTCTTCTCTCTCTCGTCTCTTTCCATCCCTCCTCTCTGCTCCCTCCATTCTCGGAGTACCTACCTCTTCTCTGTCTCGTCTCTCCCCATCCCTCCTCTCTGCTCCCTCCATTCTCGGAGTACCTACCTCTTCTCTCTCTCGTCTCTCCCCATCCCTCCTCTCTGCTCTCTCCATTCTCGGAGTACCTACCTCTTCTCTCTCTCGTCTCTCCCCATCCCTCCTCTCTGCTCCCTCCATTCTCCAAGTACCTACCTCTTCTCTGTCTCGTCTCTTTCCATCCCTCCTCTCTGCCCCCTCCATTCTCCAAGTACCTACCTCTTCTCTCTCTTCTCTCTCCTCTTTCATACTTGCTCCCCATCCCTCCTCTCTGCTCCCTCCATTCTCGGAGTACCTACCTCTTCTCTGTCTCGTCTCTCCCCATCCCTCCTCTCTGCTCCCTCCATTCTCGGAGTACCTACCTCTTCTCTCTCTCTTGTCTCTCCCCATCCCTCCTCTCTGCTCCCTCCATTCTCGGAGTACCTACCTCTTCTCTCTCTCTTGTCTCTCCCCATCCCTCCTCTCTGCCCCCTCCATTCTCGGAGTACCTACCTCTTCTCTCTCTTGTCTCTCCCCATCCCTCCTCTCTGCTCCCTCCATTCTCGGAGTACCTACCTCTTCTCTCGTCTCTCCTCATCCCTCCTCTCTGCCCCCTCCATTCTCGGAGTACCTACCTCTTCTCTCTCTCTTGTCTCTCCCCATCCCTCCTCTCTGCTCCCTCCATTCTCGGAGTACCTACCTCTTCTCTCTCTCTTGTCTCTCCCCATCCCTCCTCTCTGCTCCCTCCATTCTCGGAGTACCTACCTCTTCTCTCTCTCTCGTCTCTCCCCATCCCTCCTCTCTGCTCTCTCCATTCTCGGAGTACCTACCTCTTCTCTCTCTCTTGTCTCTCCCCATCCCTCCTCTCTGCTCCTTCCATTCTCGGAGTACCTACCTCTTCTCTCTCTCTTGTCTCTCCCCATCCCTCCTCTCTGCTCTCTCCATTCTCGGAGTACCTACCTCTTCTCTCTGTTGTTTTTCCCCATCCCTCCTCTCTGCTCCCTCCATTCTCGGAGTACCTACCTCTTCTCTCGTCTCTCCTCATCCCTCCTCTCTGCTCCCTCCATTCTCGGAGTACCTACCTCTTCTCTCTCTTGTCTCTCCCCATCCCTCCTCTCTGCTCCCTCCATTCTCGGAGTACCTACCTCTTCTCTCTCTTGTCTCTCCCCATCCCTCCTCTCTGCTCCCTCCATTCTCGGAGTACCTACCTCTTCTCTCTCTTGTCTCTCCCCATCCCTCCTCTCTGCTCCCTCCATTCTCGGAGTACCTACCTCTTCTCTCGTCTCTCCTCATCCCTCCTCTCTGCTCCCTCCATTCTCGGAGTACCTACCTCTTCTCTCTCTTGTCTCTCCCCATCCCTTCTCTCTGCTCCCTCCATTCTCGGAGTACCTACCTCTTCTCTCGTCTCTCCTCATCCCTCCTCTCTGCCCCCTCCATTCTCGGAGTACCTACCTCTTCTCTCTCTTGTCTCTCCCCATCCCTTCTCTCTGCTCCCTCCATTCTCGGAGTACCTACCTCTTCTCTCGTCTCTCCTCATCCCTCCTCTCTGCCCCCTCCATTCTCGGAGTACCTACCTCTTCTCTCTCTCTTGTCTCTCCCCATCCCTCCTCTCTGCTCCCTCCATTCTCGGAGTACCTACCTCTTCTCCCTTCTCACACTTGTTGGACTCCCTTCTGCCTGAATCCCACCCAGCGCTCACATCTTTCACCCCCTGGGGACACCCCTCACATGGCCTGTCCCCCCAGCCCCCGCCCACACCCTCCTCTCCTCTCCTCCATTACCTGGAATTGTCAGAACATCTCCCTCTCCTCCCCTGGAAGTCTCTTCCCCCATCCTCCAGAGGGTGATCAGATATTTATCCTCCATTTCCCGCACCCCCCCCCCCCCCCCACACACACAGATACTCTCACCAGTCACCGGATAAATATTTGCAGCTCTGCGAAAGCCAAAATCTCCGGGTTCTGATCTCCAATATTCTCTCCAAGTTTCAGGGTTGCGCCCGGCACCTCCTCTGCCTGCTCCTCCTCCTCCTCTTCATTCCAAGTACCCCCCCAGTAGGTCCTTCCACGGCTGTCAGATCCACTTGGACCGCTGTCAGGGTCGGGGACCCTTCTTTTTGCACCTTGGTGACATCCAGCCAGGGAGGGGTTAAGCCGGGAAGCTTATGATAACAAGGCTTTTGTCACTGAGTCAGGGGAAGGAAAGAAGGAAGCCTGCCTCCGGATAATCGGAATTTCTGTGCCCCCAGCCACTTCCAGCAGCTACGATCTCATGGATGGGAGCGAAGAGACTCGGCGGACGTCAACCGGTTAGCGCCGCCTTGGATGTCTCTCTGTGATCGCTCCCTGGCCAGCGCTACTCTCCGCTGAATCTTTGGAAGAAAGCGCGGAGCGGCTCAAGAAGTGCCCCTTCTTCTCGGCGTATGGGGAAGAGTCGAGCCAGGAGCCTCTAGAAAATGCTTGGGAGGTGGGTGCTGGTGTTCCTGGCCAGTTGGGTGGTTTGCCGCTGCACTCCAGAAGCCCAGAACCTGACCATCGCGGTGCTGCTGCCCAAAACCAACACCTCGTACCCGTGGGCGCTGCCCAGGGTCGGTCCCGCCATCCAGATGGCCGTGGACCGCGTCAACGCCGACCCCGGCCTCCTCCCGGACTTCCACCTCTGGGCGGTTTACGGCGACACCGAGGACAAGCACAAGAGGTGCTCCGAGTCGGCCGCCCCGGTGACCGCCGTGGACATGCAGTTCATCTACCACCCGTACGTCTTCCTGGGACCGGCGTGCATTTATTCGACCGCTCCGGTGGTCCGCTTTACCGAGCACTGGAAGGTCCCCCTGATCACGGCCGGAGCTTCGGCCATTGGGTTCGGAGACAAGGATGAGGAATACAAATACATCACCAGGACCGGGGTTGTCCACTCCAAGCTGGCCCAGTTTTTGATGCACATCCACCAGCAGTACAACTGGAGCAGTCGTGCCATGCTGCTGTACAGCGACGACAAGGACGACCGTGCCTGCTACTTCACCATCGAAGGAGCCTTCGTGGAGCTGCCCAAGTTCAACAATATGACCGTGGTGGACATGAACATGAAAGAGGGCGAAATGATCAACCACACCTCCATCATCCAGGACATCAAGCAGAAAGGGCGCAGTGAGTAACAACTTGCCATCTTCGTTTGCCAACTTGTGGGGGGGGGGAGGTGAATGATGATGCAACACCAACAGGTCACTCTAACAACTACATGTAGGCTTCTTGGAGACCTACAAGTCCATTCAGGGTTGTAGACCACAAGCGGTTGTCCAGGACATCAAGCAGAAAGGGTGCAGTAGATAAAAACTTGCCAACTTTGGAGGGGGGATGATGATGATGCAACACCAACAAGTTGCTCTGAGGGCTACGTGTAGGCTTCTTGGAGACCTACAAGTCCATTCAGGGTTGTAGACCACAAGCGGTTGTCCAGGACATCAAGCAGAAAGGGTGCAGTAGATAAAAACTTGCCAACTTTGGAGGGGGGATGATGATGATGATGATGCGACACCAACAAGTTGCTCTGAGGGCTACGTGTAGGCTTCTTGGAGACCTACAAGTCCATTCAGGCTTGTAGACCACAAGCGGTTGTAGATGTACAAGTCCCAGGTAAACATGGACCTGTGCAGAACTAGAACTCTCAGCATGCAAATAGCCGTCTTGTAGATCGGGGTCTCCAAACTTTCTACACAAAAGGCCAGTTTACTGTCCTTCAGACTTTAGGGGGGCTGGACTGTGACCATTGGGAGTAGAAAATGGCACAGGGGTAGTGGTCAGCGGGAGTAAAAAAAAAATTACATAGAACCTGTAATCAGTAGGGAGTAGAATCATGCCCTATTGTTGGTGTCAGTGGGAGGAATAGTGCCCTATCATTGGTGCCAGTGGGAGGAATAGTGCCCCATCATTGGTGTCAGTGGGAGGAATAGTGCCCCATCATTGGTGTCAGTGGGAGGAATAGTGCCCCATCATTGGTGTCAGTGGGAGGAATAGTGCCCCATCATTGGTGTCAGTGGGAGGAATAGTGCCCCATCATTGGTGTCAGTGGGAGGAATAGTGTTCCATCATTGGTGTCAGTGGGAGAAATAGTGTCCCATCACTGGTATCAGTGGGAGGAATAGTGCCCCATCATTGGTGTCAGTGGGATGAATAATGCCCCATCATTGGTGCCAGTGGGAGGAATAGTGCCCCATCATTGGTATCAGTGGGAAGAATAGTGCCCCATCATTGGTATCAGTGGGAAGAATAGTGCCCCATCATTGGTATCAGTAGGAGGAATAGTGCCCCATCATTGGTGTCAGTGGGAGGAATAGTGTCCCATCATTGGTGTCAGTGGGAGGAATAGTTCCTGACTATTTCCAGCATGCAGATAGTCATCTTGTGGACCACAAGCCCGCTCCAGGTTGTAGACCACAAGCCCACTCTTGGTTGCAGATCCACAAGCCCACTCCGCGTTGTAGACCACAAGCCCGCTCCGGGTTGCAGACCACAAGCCCCCTCTTGGTTGTAGACCACAAGCCTGCTCCGGGTTGCAGACCCACAAGCCCGCTCCGGGTTGCAGACCCACAAGCCCGCTCCGGGTTGTAGACCACAAGCCCACTCTTGGTTGCAGACCACAAGCCTGCTCTTGGTTGTAGACCACAAGCCCGCTCTTGGTTGTAGACCACAAGCCCCCTCTTGGTTGTAGACCACAAGCCCCCTCTTGGTTGTAGACCACAAGCCCACTCTTGGTTGCAGACCACAAGCCCACTCTTGGTTGCAGACCACAAGCCCGCTCCATGTTGCAAACCACAAGCCCGCTCCGGGTTGCAGACCACAAGCCCGCTCCGGGTTGCAGACCACAAGCCCACTCTTGGTTGCAGACCACAAGCCCACTCTTGGTTGCAGACCACAAGCCCACTCTTGGTTGTAGACCACAAGCCCACTCTTGGTTGCAGACCACAAGCCCACTCTTGGTTGCAGACCACAAGCCCGCTCCATGTTGCAGACCACAAGCCCGCTCCGGGTTGCAGACCACAACCCCACTCTTGGTTGCAGACCACAAGCCCGCTGTTGGTTGCAGACCACAAGCCCACTCTTGGTTGCAGACCACAAGCCCACTCTTGGTTGCAGACCACAAGCCCACTCTTGGTTGCAGACCACAAGCCCACTCTTGGTTGCAGACCACAAGCCCACTCTTGGTTGCAGACCACAAGCCCACTCTTGGTTGCAGACCACAAGCCCACTCTTGGTTGCAGACCACAAGCCCCCTCTTGGTTGTAGACCACAAGCCCGCTCCGGGTTGCAGACCACAAGCCCGCTCCGGGTTGCAGACCACAAGCCCGCTCCGGGTTGCAGACCACAAGCCCACTCTTGGTTGCAGACCACAAGCCCGTTCTTGGTTGCAGACCACAAGCCCACTCTTGGTTGCAGACCACAAGCCCGCTCCGGGTTGCAGACCCACAAGCCCCCTCTTGTTTGCAGACCACAAGCAGTCACGCAGAGGTCAACCTTTGCCTCAGATTACATTTTTGTGGACGGAGAACCATTTCAGCAGCTTGGCCGCCTGCGTTCAGGCTGGTCAACGAAAACCAACGAAAAAAAAAGTTCCAGCACGCTGGAAAATGTTTTCCGGAATTTTCCAGCACGCTGTATGTCACATTCAATTTTTAATCTGTAGACCAGCTTCTTTGCCGTGATTCTTGAAATGTTCGTAGAAAGGTCACCATGGCGGTTGATCGGTGGTAGATGATGAATCGGCCCATTGCGGGTGGGGGGGGCGGGGTCAAGGGTCAATCACGGCGATTGTATTGTTGTGGGCGGCCCCTCGGCAGGAATTGCGCGGTTCTGCTTCCCTGCCTGGTAACTGAATTCACATTGATGGAGAGAGAAATTAACTTTTGGCGCTTAAGAAGACATTAATGTTTAATGCCGCGGATCCTTCGCTTGTCGCCTCCCGGGGAAGGGCGCCCGAGGCCGGCTCTGCGTGCCGCCATTGGCTGCGGGTTGTGAATTCTGCGCTGGGGGAGGGGGATAGGTTGTCGGTGACACGGGGAAAAGGTGTGGCAGGCCAAGGATTGGACATTTAATGAGTCCGAATATCTGCTGGAGGAGTCGAGGATCAGCAAAATTCCTCAGGGACAGGCGGCCGCCGCGTGTCTGCAGGAGTGGAAAGGCGGAATCATAGGGGCGGGGCATTCTGTAGAACTGCAAATCCCAGCATGTGCCTTTCCTGGTGGCTACTCCAGGACTACAACTCCCAGCCAGCTCATTGTCATGTAGCAGAACCACAAGTCCCAGCACACCTACAACAGCAGCAGGACTACAAATCCCAGCACGCCCATAGACCCTCTGAGGAACTAAGAATCCCAGCAATCCTGCCGACCTATATACACAGCAGGACTAGAAAACCCAGCATGCCCATAGACCCGCTGTAGAACTAAGAGTCCCAGCACACCTGAACACCTATATACACAGCAGGGCTACAAATCCCAGCATGCCCATAGACACACTGTAGAACTAAGAGTCCCAGCACAACTGCAGACCTATACCAGGAGATGGACTACAAATCCCAGCATGCCCATAGACCCATTGTGGAACTAACAGTCCCAGCACACCTGAGAACTATAAAAGCGGCAGGACTACAAATCCCAGCATGCCCATAGAACCACTAGTCCTAGCAGACCTAAAAATGTAGCAGTACTGCAAATCCCAGCATGCCCATAGACCCGCTGTGGAACTAAAAGTCCCAGCACACCTGAAGACCGATAAAAACGGCAGGACTACAAATCCCAGCACACCTACAGACCAGCAGTAGAACGAGTCTCTGCAGGCCCATAACAGGAGCAGGACTACAAATCCCAGCACGCCCATAGACCCGCTGTAGAACCACAAGTCCCATAACACCTGCAGACCTATAAAAGAGGAAGGACTACAAATCCCAGCACACCTACAGACCTATAAAAAGAGGCAGGACTACAAATCCCAGCACACCTACAGACCTATAAGAGGCAGGACTACAAATCCCAGCACACCTGCAGACCTATAAGAGGCAGGACTACAAATCCCAGCACACCTACAGACCTATAAGAGGCAGGACTACAAATCCCAGCACACCTACAGACCTATAAGAGGCAGGACTACAAGTCCCATAACACCTGCAGACCTATAAGAAGAGGCAGGACTACAAATCCCAGCACACCTGCAGACCTATAAGAGGCAGGACTACAAATCCCAGCACACCTGCAGACCTATAAGAGGCAGGACTACAAATCCCAGCACACCTGCAGACCTATAAAAGAGGCAGGACTACAAATCCCAGCACACCTACAGACCTATAAGAGGCAGGACTACAAATCCCAGCACACCTACAGACCTATAAGAGGCAGGACTACAAGTCCCATAACACCTGCAGACCTATAAGAAGAGGCAGGACTACAAATCCCAGCACACCTACAGACCTATAAGAGGCAGGACTACAAATCCCAGCACACCTACAGACCTATAAGAGGCAGGACTACAAGTCCCATAACACCTGCGGACCTATAAGAAGAGGCAGGACTACAAATCCCAGCACACCTGCAGACCTATAAGAGGCAGGACTACAAATCCCAGCACACCTGCAGACCTATAAAAGAGGCAGGACTACAAATCCCAGCACACCTGCAGACCTATAAAAGAGGCAGGACTACAAATCCCAGCACACCTACAGACCTATAAGAGGCAGGACTACAAATCCCAGCACACCTACAGACCTATAAGAGGCAGGACTACAAATCCCAGCACACCTGCAGACCAACTGTAGAACCACGAGTCCCTGCAAGCCCATAACAGGAGCAGGACTACCAATCCCAGCATGCCCATAGACCCGCTGTGGAACCACAAGTTCCAGACTGATAGCAGCAGGACTACAGAGCACACCGCACACCCGTGGACTCGTTGTGGAACTACAAGTCCCAGGCTGAACACAGACCTATTGCAACCTATAAATCCGTTCACGGCCGCAGACCCCCCGGTCCGCTCAGAGCCCCAGACCTGTGGAACTACAAGTACCAACGTGCAAACAATCGATGAACTACAAAGTGGAACTACAATTGCCAGCACACCGCGCTGTCCTACGTGAAGCAGAGGATGCTGGGACTTGTAGTTCCGTGGCTGCTAGCAAGCATAGTAGATGGTAGCTGTACGGGAGATTGTACAATCAGATTGTATGGTGTATGGTCAGCCTAGAGGTATTAATTTTTATGAACGTTTCGGTCACATATTGGGACTTCTGCACAATCGCCGACCTGAAACCGAGCGACTTCATTGCGTCGGACGGAAATCCGAGGTGGCGGCTGAATAAGCGCCATAACCTAGAACTTGGCACGGTCTCGGTTTTTGTGACGATGTCGGCGTGGAGACGCTCGGATCCGCGGTTACTGCCGCCCCCCGGCTGCTGCCCTGCCCACCGCGCTCAGGTCATGAAGGAGTTAAGTGGCAGTTCGGGGGAGTCAGCCGCTTGCGGATCCAGTGAATGAATAACCAACGGCCATTCCCGGGAGCCATTTTCTAACATACGCTGGGAAGGTGGAAGAGCGGGGGAGGGGGGGACGGGCACAGAAGCTTCCTCTGCCAACGGGCAAAGCGCCAGATGTAGAGTTATAGACTCATTGTTGCCGAACAGGCACAGCCCCGAGCCAGCCTCCCCCACCCCCATCCGGGGGAGAGAGTCACCAATGACAGAAAACCCTCAACTGGCATCCCAGGTCTCCTCTTCACCTGTGTCCGGAGATCTGGACCTTCACCTGTGTCCGGAGATCTGGACCTTCACCTGTGTCTGGAGATCTGGACCTTCACCTGTGTCTGGAGATCTGGACCTTCACCTGTGTCCGGAGATCTGGACCTTCACCTGTGTCCGGAGATCTGGACCTTCACCTGTGTCCGGAGATCTGGACCTTCACCTGTGTCTGGAGATCTGGACCTTCACCTGTGTCCGGAGATCTGGACCTTCACCTGTGTCTGGAGATCTGGACCTTCACCTGTGTCTGGAGATCTGGACCTTCACCTGTGTCTGGAGATCTGGACCTTCACCTGTGTCTGGAGATCTGGACCCTCACCTGTGTCCGGAGATCTACACCTTCACCTGTGTCTGGAGATCTGGACCTTCACCTGTGTCTGGAGATCTGGACCTTCACCTGTGTCTGGAGATCTGGACCTTCACCTGTGTCTGGAGATCTGGACCTTCACCTGTGTCTGGAGATCTGGACCTTCACCTGTGTCCGGAGATCTGGACCTTCACCTGTGTCTGGAGATCTGGACCTTCACCTGTGTCTGGAGATCTGGACCTTCACCTGTGTCCGGAGATCTGGACCTTCACCTGTGTCTGGAGATCTGGACCTTCACCTGTGTCTGGAGATCTGGACTTTCACCTGTGTCTGGAGATCTAGACCTTCACCTGTGTCTGGAGATCTGGACCTTCACCTGTGTCTGGAGATCTGGACCTTCACCTGTGTCTGGAGATCTGGACCTTCACCTGTGTCTGGAGATCTGGACCTTCACCTGTGTCTGGAGATCTGGACCCTCACCTGTGTCCGGAGATCTACACCTTCACCTGTGTCTGGAGATCTGGACCCTCACCTGTGTCCGGAGATCTACACCTTCACCTGTGTCCGGAGATCTGGACCTTCACCTGTGTCTGGAGATCTGGACCTTCACCTGCGTCCAGAGATCTAGACCTTTACCTGTGTCTGGAGATCTGGACCCTGACCTGTGTTTGGAGAACCGGACCTTCACCTGTTTCTGGAGAACTGGGCCTTCACCTGTGTCCAGAGATCTGGACCTTCACCTGTGTCCAGAGATCTGGACCTTCACCTGTGTCCGGAGAACAGGACCGGACCTTCACCTGTGTCCGGAGACTGGACCTTCACCTGTGTCCAGTGAACTGGACCTGCACCAGTTTCCAGAGAACCAGACAAGACCTTCATCTGAGTCTGGAGAACCAGTTCAGACCTTCACCTGTGTCCGGAGCTCTACACAGGAACCTCGCATGTCTCCTCTTCACCTGTGTCTGGAGAACCGGACCTTCACCTATGTCCAGAGATCTAGACCTTCACCTGTGTCTGGAGAACCGGACCTTCACCTGGGTTTGGAGAACTGGACTGGACCTTCACCTGTGTCCAGAGTTTTTTATAGGAACCTCACAGGTCTCCTCTTCACCTGTGTCCAGAGATCTGGACCTTCACCTGTGTCTGGAGATCTGGACCTTCACCTGTGTTTGGAGAACTGGACCTTCACCTGTGTCTGGAGAACCGGACCTTCACCTGGGTTTTAAGAACTGGACCTTCACCTGTGTGTCTGGATCTCTTTAGAAGAACCTCTTAGATCTCCTCTTCGTGTGGGTCCAGAGCCCCATTAATTGGATAGAAATCTGTCATTTTGGAACACCTTGTGAGTATGGAGATCCGAAGCCCAGCCAGCCCAGGGACTGGAAATGAGATCTGCTGGAAAGGATTGCGTGTTTGTGGGTCTCCCGTGTCGCGGAATGAAGCGGGATAATGCCATGTATGGGCGAGGAGCTCGGGAACGCAATGTTTTCCTGGCTGGAAATGTCAGATCTCGTCTGTCACGTTTTATCTGAAGATCGATTTCTGTGTCATAAATCTGATGGATTATGTTGATTGTATTTCACCTAATCAGTCATCTGGATTAAACCGGCAACCACGACAAAATCAGGGGAACGTGTACGAGGAAGGACCTTCATATGTGTACGAGGAAGGACCTTCATAGGTGTACGAGGAAGGACCTTCATATGTGTACGAGGAAGGACCTTCATATGTGTAAGTGGTGGGACTTCTCTAGGTGTACGAGGAAGGACCTTATATGTGTACGAGGAAGGACCTTCATATGTGTACGAGGAAGGACCTTCATGTGTGTACGAGGAAGGACCTTCATATGTGTACGAGGAAGGACCTTCATATGTGTACGAGGAAGGACCTTCATGTGTGTACGAGGAAGGACCTTCATATGTGTACGAGGAAGGACCTTATATGTGTACGAGGAAGGACCTTCATATGTGTACGAGGAAGGACCTTATATGTGTACGAGGAAGGACCTTATATGTGTACAAGGAAGGACCTTATATGTGTACGAGGAAGGACCTTCATATGTGTACGAGGAAGGACCTTATATGTGTACGAGGAAGGACCTTCATATGTGTACGAGGAAGGACCTTATATGTGTACGAGGAAGGACCTTCATATGTGCACGAGGAAGGACCTTCATATGTGCACGAGGAAGGACCTTATATGTGCACGAGGAAGGACCTTATATGTGTACGAGGAAGGACCTTCATATGTGTACGAGGAAGGTCCTTCATATGTGTACGAGGAAGGACCTTCATATGTGTACGAGGAAGGACCTTCATATGTGTACGAGGAAGGACCTTATATGTGTACGAGGAAGGACCTTATATGTGTACGAGGAAGGACCTTCATATGTGTACGAGGAAGGTCCTTCATATGTGTACGAGGAAGGACATAATATGTGTACGAGGAAGTACCTTCATCTGTGTACGAGGAAGGACCTTCATATGTGTACGAGGAAGGACATTCATATGTGTACGAGGAAGGACATTCATATGTGTACGAGGAAGGTCCTTCATATGTGTACGAGGAAGGACCTTCATGTGTGTACGAGGAAGGACATTCATATGTGTACGAGGAAGGTCCTTCATATGTGTACGAGGAAGGACATTCATATGTGTACGAGGAAGGACCTTCATATGTGTACGAGGAAGGACCTTATATGTGTACGAGGAAGGACCTTCATATGTGTACGAGGAAGGACCTTCATATGTGCACGAGGAAGGACCTTCATATGTGTACGAGGAAGGACCTTCATATGTGTACGAGGAAGGACCTTATATGTGTACGAGGAAGGACCTTCATATGTGTACGAGGAAGGACATTCATATGTGTACGAGGAAGGACCTTCATATGTGTACGAGGAAGGACCTTATATGTGTACAAGGAAGGACCTTCATATGTGTACGAGGAAGGACCTTCATATGTGTACGAGGAAGGACCTTCATATGTGCACGAGGAAGGACCTTCATATGTGTACGAGGAAGGACCATATTTAAGGCTTTTTATTTTTTTCTTAGACATTAATTATTAAGACTCAAACATCTCATAGCTTGCAGTACGTCTCCCTCGAATGACACGTTCATCACGGTGACTGGGGCTCCACCAAGGGGTGCCAACCTTCAGCTGTAGGGACCTCTCAGAAGGCCGTCGGGTACATGGGTTCAGGTGGTCCTAGCAGTGGTGGGACTTCTCTAATATCGGAAGTGGTGAGACTTCTCTAATATCGGAAGTGGTGAGACTTCTCTAATATCGGAAGTGGTGAGACTTCTCTAATATCGGAAGTGGTGAGACTTCTCTAATATCGGAAGTGGTGGGACTTCTCTAATATCACAAGTGGTGGGACTTCTCTAATATCGGAAGTGGTGGGACTTCTCTAATATCACAAGTGGTGGGACTTCTCTAATATCACAAGTGGTGGGACTTCTCTAATATCACAAGTGGTGGGACTTCTCTAATATCGGAAGTGGTGGGACTTCTCTAATATCGGAAGTGGTGGGACTTCTCTAATGTCGGAAGTGGTGGGACTTCTCTAATATCGGAAGTGGTGGGACTTCTCTAATATCGGAAGTGGTGGGACTTCTCTAATATCACAAGTGGTGGGACTTCTCTAATATCACAAGTGGTGGGACTTCTCTAATATCGGAAGTGGTGGGACTTCTCTAATATCGGAAGTGGTGGGACTTCTCTAATATCGGAAGTGGTGGGACTTCTCTAATATCGGAAGTGGTGGGACTTCTCTAATATCGGAAGTGGTGGGACTTCTCTAATATCGGAAGTGGTGGGACTTCTCTAATATCGGAAGTGGTGGGACTTCTCTAATATCGGAAGTGGTGGGACTTCTCTAATATCGGAAGTGGTGGGACTTCTCTAATATCGGAAGTGGTGGGACTTCTCTAATATCGGAAGTGGTGGGACTTCTCTAATATCGGAAGTGGTGGGACTTCTCTAATATCACAAGTGGTGGGACTTCTCTAATATCACAAGTGGTGGGACTTCTCTAATATCACAAGTGGTGGGACTTCTCTAATATCACAAGTGGTGGGACTTCTCTAATATCACAAGTGGTGGGACTTCTCTAATATCACAAGTGGTGGGACTTCTCTAATATCACAAGTGGTGGGACTTCTCTAATATCGGAAGTGGTGGGACTTCTCCAATGTCCGAAGTGGTGGGACTTCTCCAATGTCCGAAGTGGTGGGACTTCTCCAATGTCCGAAGTGGTGGGACTTCTCCAATGTCCGAAGTGGTGGGACTTCTCCAATGTCCGAAGTGGTGGGACTTCTCCAATGTCCGAAGTGGTGGGACTTCTCCAATGTCCGAAGTGGTGGGACTTCTCCAATGTCCGAAGTGGTGGGACTTCTCCAATGTCCGAAGTGGTGGGACTTCTCCAATGTCCGAAGTGGTGGGACTTCTCCAATGTCCGAAGTGGTGGGACTTCTCTAATGTCGGAAGTGGTGGGACCGGAGGGAGGGAGAAGGGGCATCCCCAGCAGTAGGTGGCACCGTGGCTCTGAAGTAGATCTAGAAGAGGTTTGAAGACCCTCCGGCACCTGAGTGTTTCTCTTGTCACATCTGGGTGGAGGTTAGACAAATTTTGGAGGTGGTTTGGGAGTTTAGGTCAGGATCAAAGGGGAGTTAGGAGGTTGGGTCAGGATCAGAGGGGAGTTAGGAGGTTAGGTCAGGGTCAGAGGGGAGTTAGGAGGTTGGGTCAGGATCAGAGGGGGGTTAGGAGGTTGGGTCAGGATCAGAGGGGAGTTAGGAGGTTGGGTCAGGATCAGAGGGGGGTTAGGAGGTTGGGTCAGGATCAGAGGGGAGTTAGGAGGTTGGGTCAGGATCAGAGGGGAGTTAGGAGGTTGGGTCAGGATCAGAGGGGAGTTAGGAGGTTGGGTCAGGATCAGAGGGGAGTTAGGAGGTTGGGTCAGGATCAAAGGGGAGTTAGGAGGTTGGGTCAGGATCAGAGGTGGGTCGGTTGTTTAAGTCAGTATTGAGAAGGTAAGTCAGTTTCAAAGATGAGATAAAACTCTAGGACTATATCAGAGGGGAGTTGGGAGGTTAGGTCAGTATTGAGGAAGAATTGAGAAGATAGGTCAGTATCTGAGATGAGTTGGAGTGTCGGGACTATATCAGAGGGGAGTTGGGAGGTTAGGTCAGTATTGAGAAGATAGGTCAGTATCAGAGGTGGGTTGGAGTGTTGGGACTATATCAGAGGAGAGCTGGGAGGTTAGGTCAGTATTGAGGATGGATTGGGAAGATAGGTCAGTACTGAGGTAGAATTGAGAGGATAGGTCAGTATCAGAGGGGAGTTTGGAGGTTAGGTTAATATTGAGGAAGAATTGGGAGGGTAGGTCAGTATCTGAGATGAGTTGGAGTGTGGGGACTATATCAGAGGGGAGTTGGGAGGTTAGGTCAGTATTGAGGAAGAATTGAGAAGATAGGTCAGTGTTTGAGATGAGTTGAAGTGTTGGGAGTATATCAGATGGGAGTTGGGAGATTAGGTCAGGATCCAGAGGTAGGTCAGTTGTTAAAGACAGTATCGAGGATGAACTGATTGGACAAGTTAGTATCTGAGATGAGTTGGAATGCTACGGCTTTATCAGAGAGGAGTTAGGAGGTTAGGTCAGGATCAGACATGGGTTGGTTGTTTAAGTCAGTATTGAGGAAAAATTGAGAAGATAGGTCAGTATCAGAGGGGAGTTTGGAGGTTAGGTCAGTATTGAGGAAGAATTGAGAAGATAGGTCAGTTTCAGAGATGAGATGGAATGCTAGGACTATATCAGAGGGGAGTTGGGAGGTTAGGTCAGTATTGAGGAAGAATTGAGAAGATAGGTCAGTATCTGAGATGAGTTGGCGTGTCGGGACTATATCAGATGGGAGTTGGGAGGTTAGGTCAGTCTTGGAGGAGAGTTGGGAGGTTAGGTCAGTATCGGAGGAGAGTTGGGAGGTTAGGTCAGTATTGAGAAGATACTGTAGGTCAGTATCAGAGGTGGGTTGGAGTGTTGGGACTATATCAGAGGGGAGTTGGGAGGTTAGGTCAGTATCAAGGATCCATTCTGTAGTGAGAACAGTAACTAAAGGCAAGAAGTCTACAAGCTTGGGGGGGTGTTAGAACCTCTGCACATCATTTGGGAGGAGACACATAACCTGGTGATTGAGGTGTCACCGGGGCAGGAAGTGAGGTGGGATTTCCTCTGAGGGGACATATGGGAAGTCGGTGTCTTGGGACTGGTGCAGTCCATGAGGTGTGCTTCAGTGCGCGTCCCCGCGGAATGTTCATCAGCGAGCGCGTTCCCCCGCATGTCGGATCTACAGCCGGAGGAGAAATGCTGACATAAGCGGCCAATGGGGACACGTCCTAGAAGTCACATGCAGGAAGGAAGCCCCTTCGCTGACACTCTGACAGCTGCTTCCTGGGGAAGGGTTGGGGCAGCACGGTGTCATGGTGTCATGGCTGCCACCATTAACCCATAACCAGCCATGTGAGAAGTAACCTGCCAATCCCTGGACCCGGGCTCCGAAAATCCCAACCTCACTGTCCTGTCCGGCCTACAATGTCCTTGTTGCCGAAACCCACATTGACCTAGTCTCCTAATTCACCTCCAGTAGTCAGCTAACCTCCCAACCTACCTCCAGTACTCCCCTAACCTCCCAACCTACCTCCAGTACTCCCCTAACCTCCCAACCTACCTCCAGTACTCCCCTAACCTCCCAACCTACCTCCAGTACTCCCCTAACCTCCCAACCTACCTCCAGTACTCCCCTAACCTCCTTATCCATTTCATAGACTACTCAGACCCATGGCTTATATTGCTCCATCCACAGAAATTCATTCTATACCGACCTAACCTCCCAACTCTCCTCCAACACCGACCTAACCTCCCAACTCTCCTCCAATACCGACCTAACCTCCCAACTCTCCTCCAATACCGACCTAACCTCCCAACTCTCCTCCAATACCGACCTAACCTCCCAACTCTCCTCCAATACCGACCTAACCTTCCAACTCTCCTCCAATACCGACCTAACCTCCCAACTCTCCTCCAATACTGACCTAACCTCCCAACCCACCTCCAATACCGACCTAACCTCCCAACTTTCCTCCAATACCGACCTAACCTCCCAACTCTCCTCCAATACTGACCTAACCTCCCAACTCTCCTCCAATACCGACCTAACCTCCCAACCCACCTCCAATACTGACCTAACCTCCCAACCCACCTCCAATACTGACCTAACCTTCCAACTCTCCTCCAATACCGACCTAACCTCCCAACTCTCCTCCAATACTGACCTAACCTCCCAACTCTCCTCCAATACTGACCTAACCTCCCAACCCACCTCCAATACTGACCTAACCTCCCAACCCACCTCCAATACTGACCTAACCTTCCAACTCTCCTCCAATACCGACCTAACCTCCCAACTCTCCTCCAATACTGACCTAACCTCCCAACTCTCCTCCAATACTGACCTAACCTCCCAACTCTCCTCCAATACTGACCTAACCTCCCAACCCACCTCCAATACTGATCTAACCTCCCAACCCACCTCCAATACTGACCTAACCTCCCAACCCACCTCCAATACTGACCTAACCTCCCAACTCTCCTCCAATACCGACCTAACCTCCCAACTCTCCTCCAATAACTCTCCTCCAATACTGACCTAACCTCCCAACCCACCTCCAATACTGACCTAACCTCCCAACTCTCCTCCAATACTGACCTAACCTCCCAACCCACCTCCAACATTTGCCTGCACTCTGATCACATATATGATAGGGACCTAACCTCCCAACTGACTTGTAATGCTGTCCCACATACCCTACCATGTGTGATCCTGACCTAACCACCCAGCAATTGCAGACTGGATGATAGAGCTATTACCGGACATTCCGTTGCCGTCTCATATTGGCGCCCATCACCCCGTCTCTCCACGGATCGTCCCCGCCTCTGTTGTACAATAAAGATTTATGGGTTTAATTAGGGGGAGGCGGCATTTCCTCAATCTCCTCCCCCAGGGATCAGACTATACATTGTAATTTTGTAGAAGGAGGAGGAGTCATTTCCTCAGTCTCTCCTCCCCTGGTGATCAGACTATGGAAGGTCAATATCCGGGTTGGAAGGTTAGGTCATTATCGAGGATGAATTGGGAGGTAGGTCAATATCTGGGTTGGGAGGTTAGGTCAGTATCCAGGTTGGAAGGTTAGGTCAGTACTGAGGATGAGTTGGGAGGTTAGGTCAGTGTCGGGGATGAGTTGGGAGGTTAGGTCAGTGTTGAGGATGAGTTGGGAGGTTAGGTCAATATCTGGGTTGGGAGGTTAGGTCAGTATTGAGGATGAGTTGGGAGGTTAGGTCAGTGTTGAGGATGAGTTGGGAGGTTAGGTCAGTACTGAGGATGAGTTGGGAGGTTAGGTCAGTACTGAGGATGAGTTAGGAGGTTAGGTCAGTGTTGAGGATGAGTTGGGAGGTTAGGTCAGTGTTGAGGATGAGTTGGGAGGTTAGGTCAGTACTGAGGATGAGTTGGGAGGTTAGGTAAGTGTTGAGGATGAGTTGGGAGGTTAGGTCAGTGTTGAGGATGAGTTGGGAGGTTAGGTCAATATCTGGGTTGGGAGGTTAGGTCAGTGTCGGTGATGAGTTGGGAGGTAGGTCAGTATCCAAGTTGGAAGGTTAGGTCAGTATTGAGGATGAGTTGGGAGGTTAGGTCAGTACTGAGGATGAGTTGGGAGGTTAGGTCAATATCTGGGTTGGGAGGTTAGGTCAGTGTCGAGGATGAAGCTCCATGGATGTATGATGTCCGGGATACCTCTGATCTTCTGGAAGACCTCTTCCTTTTCCTCATCACTCATTGGCTGGTGGCCCCAGGACGCAGTGTTTGGTGGCCCTGGGACTCGGTGTTTGGTGGCCCCGGGACGCAGTGTTTGGTGGCCCCAGGAGACGGTGTTTGGTGGCCCCGGGACTTGGTGTTTGGTGGCCCTGGGACGCGGTGTTTGGTGGCCCTGGGACGCGGTGTTTGGTGGCCCTGGGACTCGGTGTTTGGTGGCCCCGGGACGCAGTGTTTGGTGGCCCTGGGACTCGGTGTTTGGTGGCCCCGGGACGCAGTGTTTGGTGGCCCCAGGAGATGGTGTTTGGTGGCCCCGGGACGCAGTGTTTGGTGGCCCCGGGACGCAGTGTTTGGTGGCCCCGGGAGACGGTGTTTGGTGGCCCCGGGATGCTGTGTTTGGTGGCCCGGGACGCGGTGTTTGGTGGCCCCGGGACGCAGTGTTTGGTGGCCCCAGGACGCGGTGTTTGGTGGCCCCGGGACGCGGTGTTTGGTGGCCCCGGGACGCGGTGTTTGGTGGCCCCGGGACGCGGTGTTTGGTGGCCCCGGGACGCGGTGTTTGGTGGCCCCTCTCTCTCTAGGTGGTGGTAGGACTCTCCAGGACGGTCTCTGAGGTCCCGGGACCTGCCCTCCTTCCGGAACGTTCTGGGCTGTGCAGGATCGCTCGGTCAGGTGACCAGCCAATTATAGTATCTCCAGATCCGCCCCCCAAACTGTCCTCATCGATCCGCCGGCCGTCCTAGAACCCGCGCACAAGGCATTATGGGAAATCTGAGCTCGTTATCAAGTCTCTCGGCTCCCGATCAATATTCTGATTGTTCTGGAAATCCAATTACTTTTGTTCTCTTATGTGGGGGGGGGCATTTTACACCTTACCCCCCCCCCCAAAACATAGACAAACCTCAAAACTAACCCTGGACCCCCCTCCCCCCCACCCCGCGGCCGCGCTGCCAGAGCGAAGCGACAGACGAGACCCGCGGAGAGTTCTTCAACTGACGACTCCAATTAATTACAGGAACGCCGCGCCGCCTCCGATCGACTTCCGTACCGAATCAATGCCAATTACCCCGACACCCCCCCCCCCCTCGGTGCTCCTGAATCTGCCCCCCCCTCGGTGCTTATGGATCTGACTCCCCTCGGTGCTCCTGGATCCCCCCCCCCGGTGCTCTTGGATCCCCCCCCTCCTCAGTGCTCCTGGATCCCCCCCCCTCCTCAGTGCTCCTGGATCCCCCGTGGTGCTCCTAGATTCCCCCCCCCTTCTCGGTGCTCCTGGATCCCCCTTCCTCAGTGCTCCTGGATCCCCCTTCCTCAGTGTTCCTGGATCCCCCCCCCCCCCCCGGTGCTCCTAGATCCCCCCCTTCTCGGTGCTCCTGGATCCCCCTTCCTCAGTGCTCCTGGATCCCCCTTCCTCAGTGCTCCTGGATCCCCCTTCCTCAGTGTTCCTGGATCCCCCCCCCCCCGGTGCTCCTAGATCCCCCCCTTCTTGGTGCTCCTGGATCTCCCCCTCAGTGCTCCTGGATCCCCCTTCCTCAGTGCTCCTGGATCCCCCTTCCTCAGTGTTCCTGGATCCCCCCCCCCCGGTGCTCCTAGATCCCCCCCTTCTTGGTGCTCCTGGATCTCCCCCTCAGTGCTCCTGGATCCCCCCCTCCTAATTTTTATTAATTAGAGGGAATATTTCCTTATCAAACAGAAAAGAATAATCACAAAACATGTTAATTCTCCATTCCTGTCCGAATGTCACCAGAAGATCATTATCAATATTATTATATACATTGTATCATTTATATATATATACAGCACCTCCCAGAAGTGACCCCCCCCCCGGACTGTATACAATGTATATATATATACAGCACCTCCCAGAAGTGACCCCCCCCCCGGACTGTATACAATGTATATATATATACAGCACCTCCCAGAAGTGACCCCCCCCCGGACTGTATACAATGTATATATATATAGTATCTCCCAGAAGTGACCCCCCCCCCCGGACTGTATACAATGTATATATATATAGTATCTCCCAGAAGTGACCCCCCCCCCCCCGGACTGTATACAATGTATATATATATAGTATCTCCCAGAAGTGACCCCCCCCCCCCCGGACTGTATACAATGTATATATATATAGTATCTCCCAGAAGTGACCCCCCCCCCCCGGACTGTATACAATGTATATATATATAGTATCTCCCAGAAGTGACCCCCCCCCCCCCGGACTGTATACAATGTATATATATATAGTATCTCCCAGAAGTGACCCCCCCCCCCCGGACTGTATACAATGTATATATATATCTCCCAGAAGTGACCCCCCCCCCCGGACTGTATACAATGTATATATATATAGTATCTCCCAGAAGTGACCCCCCCCCCCCGGACTGTATACAATGTATATATATATCTCCCAGAAGTGACCCCCCCCCCCCGGACTGTATACAATGTATATATATACAGCACCTCCCAGAAGTGACCCCCCCCCCCCGGACTGTATACAATGTATATATATACAGCACCTCCCAGAAGTGACCCCCCCCCCCGGACTGTATACAATGTATATATATACAGCACCTCCCAGAAGTGACCCCCCCCCCCCGAACTGTATACAATGTATATATATATATCTCCCAGAAGTGACCCCCCCCCGGACTGTATACAATGTATATATATACAGCACCTCCCAGAAGTGACCCCCCCTCCCCCGGACTGTATACAATGTATATATATATATATCTCCCAGAAGTGACCCCCCCTCCCCCGGACTGTATACAATGTATATATATATATATCTCCCAGAAGTGACCCCCCCCCCCGGACTGTATACAATGTATATATATATACAGCACCTCCCAGAAGTGAGCCCCCCCCCCCGGACTGTATACAATGTATATATATATACAGCACCTCCCAGAAGTGAGCCCCCCCCCCCGGACTGTATACAATGTATATATATATAGTATCTCCCAGAAGTGACCCCCCCTCCCCCGGACTGTATACAATGTATATATAGTATCCCCCAGAAGTGAACCCCCCCCCCCGGACTGTATACAATGTAAATATATATCTCCCAGAAGTGACCCCCCCCCCCGGACTGTATACAATGTATATATATATATCTCCCAGAAGTGAGCCCCCCCTCCCCCGGACTGTATACAATGTATATATATATATCTCCCAGAAGTGACCCCCCCCCCCGGACTGTATACAATGTATATATATATATCTCCCAGAAGTGACCCCCCCCCCGGACTGTATACAATGTATATATATATATCTCCCAGAAGTGAGCCCCCCCTCCCCCGGACTGTATACAATGTATATATATATATCTCCCAGAAGTGACCCCCCCCCCAGACTGTATACAATGTATATATATATATATATCTCCCAGAAGTGACCCCCCCCCCCGGACTGTATACAATGTATATATATATATATCTCCCAGAAGTGACCCCCCCCCCGGACTGTATACAATGTATATATATATATATCTCCCAGAAGTGACCCCCCCTCCCCCGGACTGTATACAATGTATATATATATATCTCCCAGAAGTGACCCCCCCCCCCCCGGACTGTATACAATGTATATATATATATCTCCCAGAAGTGACCCCCCCCCCCGGACTGTATACAATGTATATATATATATCTCCCAGAAGTGACCCCCCCCCCGGACTGTATACAATGTATATATATATATATCTCCCAGAAGTGAGCCCCCCCCCCCCCAGACTGTATACAATGTATATATATATATCTCCCAGAAGTGACCCCCCCTCCCCCGGACTGTATACAATGTATATATATATATATCTCCCAGAAGTGAGCCCCCCCCCCTCCCCCGGACTGTATACAATGTATATATATAGTATCCCCCAGAAGTGACCCCCCCCCCCGGACTGTATACAATGTATATATATATATATATATCTCCCAGAAGTGACCCCCCCCCCCCCCAGACTGTATACAATGTATATATATAGTATCCCCCAGAAGTGACCCCCCCTCCCCCGGACTGTATACAATGTATATATATAGTATTCCCCAGAAGTGACCCCCCCTCCCCCGGACTGTATACAATGTATATATATAGTATCCCCCAGAAGTGACCCCCCCCCCCCGGACTGTATAAAATGTATATATATATATATATCTCCCAGAAGTGACCCCCCCCTCCCCCGGACTGTATACAATGTATATATATAGTATCCCCCAGAAGTGACCCCCCCTCCCCCGGACTGTATACAATGTATATATATATATCTCCCAGAAGTGACCCCCCCTCCCCCGGACTGTATACAATGTATATATATAGTATCCCCCAGAAGTGACCCCCCCCCCCCGGACTGTATACAATGTATATATATATATCTCCCAGAAGTGAGCCCCCCCCCCCAGACTGTATACAATGTATATATATATATATCCCCCAGAAGTGACACCCCTCCCCCGGACTGTATACAATGTATATATATATATATCTCCCAGAAGTGACCCCCCCCCCGGACTGTATACAATGTATATATATATATTGTTCTGTAACCCTCTCCTTGTGAAGTAATTGTCGGCTCAGAGGCACCTCGGTGGGTTTTGGCGCTCTGCGCTGCACTAGAAAGGTATTGGTGATCTGAGCCGGGACATATGGGACGCTACCCCTGGGGGGTGGTAACAGATGGTAGAATTGTACGGGAAGCACACAAACCCGGGACAGCTCCATCACGGGGGGGGGGGGGGGGGGGAACGACATTCCGCTGGATAGATATTACCGCCCGACCGCGCCAACTGTTACCTATGAGAGCACAAGTCCCATGGATCCATGGACTTCACTGACACCGATGGGTGACACCCAGTCTTTTCACAAACTTCCTCCCCATTCACAGGACATAGAAATGACTGAACCCCCCCCAGGTTCCCCCTCCCCCCTCCTCTGTAATGTTAGGGAGGGGGCGGGGGAATTCATGTTTGCCATTATGAAGCCTGTCTGTACTGTGCTGGCAGATCTCATTAACAGGTAATGACACCATCAATGGGGCACTTTTCTTCCTACTGACACCATCCATGGGGCACCTTTCTTCCTACTGACACCATCCATGGGGCACCTTTCTTCGTACTGACACCATCGATGGGTCTTCTTTCTTCCTACTGACACCAATGATGGGGCACGTTTCATCCTACTGACACCATCAATGGGGCACTTTCATCCTACTGATGCCATTGATGGGGCTCCGTTCTTCCCAATGACACCATCAATGGGGCACCTTTCTTCCTACCGACACCATCAATGGGGCATCTTTCTTCCTACTGACACCATAATTGGTGCACTTTTCTTCCTACTGACGCCATCAATGGGTCTTCTTTCTTCCTACTGACACCAATAATGGGGCTCCGTTCTTCCCAATGACACCATCCATGGGGCACCTTTCTTCCTACTGACACCATCAATGGGGCACCTTTCTTCCTACTGACACCATCAATGGGGCTCCTTTCTTCCTACTGACACCATCAATGGGGCTCCATTCTTCCTACTGACACCATCAATGGGGCACCTTTCTTCCTACTGACACCATCGATGGGGCTCCTTTCTTCCTGCTGATACCATCGATGGGGCACCTTTCTTCCTACTGACACCATCCATGGGGCACCTTTCTTCCTACTGACACCATCAATGGGGCACCTTTCTTCCTACTGACACCATCAATGGGGCTCCATTCTTCCTACTGACACCATCCATGGGGCACCTTTCTTCCTACTGACACCATCAATGGGGCACCTTTCTTCCTACTGACACCATCAATGGGGCACCTTTCTTCCTACTGACACCATCAATGGGTCTCCTTTCTTCCCACTGACACCATCCATGGGGCACCTTTCTTCCTACTGACACCATCAATGGGGCACCTTTCTTCCTACTGACACCATCAATGGGGCTCCATTCTTCCTACTGACACCATCAATGGGGCACCTTTCTTCCTACTGACACCATCAATGGGGCACCTTTCTTCCTACTGACACCATCAATGGGGCTCCGTTCTTCCTACTGACACCATCAATGGGGCACCTTTCTTCCTACTGACACCATCAATGGGGCACCTTTCTTCCTACTGACACCATCAATGGGTCTCCTTTCTTCCTACTGACACCATCAATGGGTCTCCTTTCTTCCTACTGACACCATCAATGGGTCTTCTTTCTTCCTACTGACACCATCAATGGGGCTCCTTTCTTCCTACTGACACCATCAATGGGGCTCCTTTCTTCCTACTGACACCATCCCTGCCGCACCATCCCACGCTCTTACCGTAAAGATCTCTTCCTACAGCCGAGGGAAGAAATCTGCATATTTCAGAGAATGAACAAATTAAAGGGAAACTCCGGGCAGTGTTGGAATTCCGGTGACTGAGGTCCTCTTTAACATTCCCTCACCTGGTAGGGTGACTGACACCATGCCCCCCCCCCCCCCAGTGGGCATTTGACTGGTTGAGCGGCAGGGAAGGCAGGCTAAGTGTCAGTAATGAGGCGTGGGAGGTTCCATCATCTATTATTCATCAGGTAAACACCAAGGTTCCCATTACATTAGCATTTTAAACAGGCGCATTAGAAGTGACACCGCTGGGCTGCTCTGGGGGGGACAACCGGTGTCAGCTATGCGTGTCGGGGCCCCCCCCCGTCTTGTCACCTTGCGGTGGTGATTCCATCTCTCATCAGCAGCAATCATCATCTCTCCGAAGGATCGTTCATATGATTTCCATGTTCCCCGCCGTAGCTTAATGTGCGCTTCAGGAGCCAACCTGAGATAAGTGACACCAATCAGGGAGACGGGAATGATTTCCAGGAGTCGTTCGTAAGAGAGCTCGGCTTTTTCTCCGTCTGAGTTTAATGTGGTTTTCATAGATTGAGCAGGGCTTTCGGTAGGTCTGTGGGCGGGACTGCAGCCTCTCTCGTTGTTCCGTCTTGGGAAGGAAATGCCTTCCCTGCGCCCCAGTGCTTCCAGGAGACTGAAAATGGGGTGTCAACAAGAATGGGGTGATAGATGTCAGCAGTGGGTCGTTCGTGGGCTCAGGAGTTGGTGTTCCCAAACGTGGGTGTCAACGTTACTCAGCATCATCAGAATAAAAGGCCTTGACTGGTCCATTGGGAACATCTACAGGTTAGGCCAGAGTGCCCCTTTAAGTTAGGGCCTGGAGGGCCGAACATCAGTGTCAGTAGGAAGAAAGGTGCCCCATCGATGGTGTCAGTAGGAAGAAAGGTGCCCCATCAATGATGTCAGTAGGAAGAAAGGTGCCCCATCGATGGTGTCAGTAGGAAGAAAGGTGCCCCATCGATGGTGTCAGTAGGAAGAAAGGTGCCCCATCATTGGTGTCAGTACGAAGAAAGGTGCCCCATCGATGGTGTCAGTAGGAAGAAAGGTGCCCCATCGATGGTGTCAGTAGGAAGAAAGGTGCCCCATCGATGGTGTCAGTACGAAGAAAGGTGCCCCATCGATGGTGTCAGTAGGAAGAAAGGTGCCCCATTGATGGTGTCAGTAGAAAGAAAGGAGCCCCATTGATGGTGTCAGTAGAAAGAAAGGAGCCCCATTGATGGTGTCAGTAGGAAGAAAGGTGCCCCATCGATGGTGTCAGTAGGAATAAAGTTGCCCCATTGATGGTGTCAGTAGGAAGAAAGGTGCCCCATCATTGGTGTCAGTAGGAAGAAAGGTGGCCCATCGATGGTGTTGGTAGGAAGAAAGGTGGCCCATCGATGGTGTCAGTAGGAATAAAGGTGCCCCATTGATGGTTTCAGTAGAAAGTAAGGTGCCCCATCGATGGTTTCAGTAGAAAGTAAGGTGCCCCATCAATGGTGTCAGTAGGAAGAAAGGTGCCCCATCGATGGTGTCAGTAGGAAGAAAGGAGCCCCATTGATGGTGTCAGTAGGAAGAAAGGTGCCCCATTGATGGTGTCAGTAGAAAGAAGGGAGCCCCATTGATGGTGTCAGTAGGAAGAAAGGTGCCCCATCGATGGTGTCAGTACGAAGAAAGGTGCCCCATCGATGGTGTCAGTACGAAGAAAGGTGCCCCATCGATGGTGTCAGTACGAAGAAAGGAGCCCCATCGATGGTGTCAGTAGGAAGAAAGGTGGCCCATCGATGGTGTCAGTAGGAAAAAAAAAGCCCCACTGATGGTGTCAGTAGGAATAAAGGTGCCCCATCAATGTTGTCAGTAGGAAGAAAGGTGCCCCATCGATGGTGTCAGTAGGAAGAAAGGTGCCCTATTTTTGTAAGCCTGCCATGGTGACCCTAATCCACCCGGAAAATCCAAAAACAGATTTAGGATCCCCCTTGAGTGTGTACCCAACTGTGCATCGCATTAAGGACACAACCTCCTTCTCCTTCAGGTGTCTGCGTGGTTCCTCCACAGATCTGCTCTCATGGATGAAATTTCTGTTTGGTTTCTGGTTTCCCAAATTGCCTTTGATTTGTGCTTGTAGGGTGAATGGCATTGAGTGCGGTTGGCATGACTGCATTGGTTGGATCATGTTTGGGTTTTGGTAGAAACGTTCCGAAACTGGGAGTGAGTTGGGTCTGGTTGGCAAGATTGTGTTTGATGGACCATATTCAGCTTCTGGAAGGAACATTTTCTCTAGTATCTCTAGTAGTATGGGGTGTCGGGGTGTCAGGTTTGAGTTGTTTTTTGTAGACAGGGGTGTTATTTTTTTGGTAGGCAGGGTTGTGTTGGGTTTGGTAGGCAGGGTTGTGTTGGGTTTGGTAGGCAGGGTAGTGTTGGGTTTGGTAGGAAGGGTTGTGTTGGGTTTGGTAGGCAGGGTTGTGTTGGGTTTGGTAGGCAGGGTTGTGTTGGGTTTGGTAGGTAGGTTTGTGTTGGGTTTGGTAGGCAGGGTTGTGTTGGGTTTGGTAGGCAGGGTTGTGTTGGGTTTGGTAGGCAGGGTTGTGTTGGGTTTGGTAGGAAGGGTTGTGTTGGGTTTGGTAGGCAGGGTTGTGTTGGGTTTGGTAGGCAGGGTTGTGTTGGGTTTGGTAGGTAGGTTTGTGTTGGGTTTGGTAGGCAGGGTTGTGTTGGGTTTGGTAGGTAGGTTTGTGTTGGGTTTGGTAGGCAGGGTTGTGTTGGGTTTGGTAGGCAGGGTTGTGTTGGGTTTGGTAGGTAGGTTTGTGTTGGGTTTGGTAGGCAGGGTTGTGTTGGGTTTGGTAGGAAGGGTTGTGTTGGGTTTGGTAGGCAGGGTTGTGTTGGGTTTGGTAGGTAGGGTTGTGTTGGGTTTGATAGGCAGGGTTGTGTTGGGTTTGGTAGGCAGGGTTGTGTTGGGTTTGGTAGGCAGGGTTGTGTTGGGTTTGGTAGGCAGGGCTGTGTTGGGTTTGGTAGGCAGGGCTGTGTTGGGTTTGGTAGGCAGGGTTGGGTTTGGTAGGCAGGGTTGTGTTGGGTTTGGTAGGTAGGGTTGTGTTGGGTTTGATAGGCAGGGTTGTGTTGGGTTTGGTAGGCAGGGTTGTGTTGGGTTTGGTAGGCAGGGTTGTGTTGGGTTTGGTAGGCAGGGTTGGGTTTGGTAGGCAGGGTTGTGTTGGGTTTGGTAGGTAGGGTTGTGTTGGGTTTGGTAGGCAGGGTTGTGTTGGGTTTGATAGGCAGGGTTGTGTTGGGTTTGGTAGGCAGGGTTGTGTTGGGTTTGGTAGGCAGGGTTGTGTTGGGTTTGGTAGGTAGGGTTGTGTTGGGTTTGGTAGGTAGGGTTGTGTTGGGTTTGGTAGGCAGGGTTGTGTTGGGTTTGGTAGGCAGGGCTGTGTCGGGTTTGATAGGTAGGGTTGTGTTGGGTTTGGTAGGTAGGGTTGTGTTGGGTTTGGTAGGTAGGGTTGTGTTGGGTTTGATAGGCAGGGTTGTGTTGTGTTTGGTAGGTAGGGTTGTGTTGGGTTTGGTAGGTAGGGTTGTGTTGGGTTTGATAGGCAGGGTTGTGTTGGGTTTGGTAGGCAGGGTTGTGTTGGGTTTGGTAGGCAGGGCTGTGTTGGGTTTGGTAGGCAGTCTTGTTTTTGGTGTTGGTTGACAGAATTGTGTTGAAGTGTGTTGATTCTGGTAGACAGCCTTGTCTTGGGTTTTGGATGATAGGACCATCTTGGGTTTTGGGTTGCAGTATTGTGTTGGGTTCGGTAGGCACGATTGCTATGGGTTTTGGCTGTGTCACGTGTTGGTTAACAAGATTGTGTGGTGTTGAGAATAGTTGGCAGGATTTCTTGGGTGTTGGTTTGTAGGATTGTGTTGGGTTTTGGCTGGCAGGAATTGGTTTTAGTCGGTAGGATCGTGTTGGGTTCTGTAGGCACAATTGCTACGGGTTTTGACTGTGTCACGTGTTGCTTGACAAGATTGTGTGGTGTTGAGCATTTTTTGGGGTTTGGGTGGTAGGACCATCTTGGGTTTTGGGTGGCTGTATTGTGTTGGGTTCAGTAGGTTCGATTGCTATGGGTTTTGGCTGTATCATGTGTTGGGTTTTAGTTGGTAGGATTGTGTTGGGTCTTGGGTGGAAGAAACGTGTTGCGTTTTGTGTGGTAGGTCTGTGTTGGGTTTTAGTTTGTAGGATTGTGTTGGGTTTTGGGTGGCAGGAATGTGTTGGGTTTTAGTTGGTAGGATTGTGTTGGGTTTTGGGTGGCAGGAATGTGTTGGGTTTTAGTTGGTAGGATTGTGTTGGGTTTTGGGTGGCGGGAATGTGTTGAGTTTCAGTTGGTAGGATTGTGTTGGGTTTTGGGTGGCAGGAATGTGTTGGGTTTTGGGTAGCAGGAATGTGTTCAGTTTTAGTTGGTTTTGTTGGGTTTTGGGTGGTAGGATCATGTTGGGTTTTAGTAGGTAGGAGTGTGTTTTAGTTGGTAGGATTGTGTTGGGTTTTGAGTGATGGGAATGTGTCATGTTTTGGGTGGCGGGAACGTGTTGGGTTTTGGGTGGCGGGAATGTGTTTTTTTTTTTGGGTGGGGGGAATGTGTTGAGTTTTAGTTGGTAGGATTGTGTTGGGTTTTGGGTGGCGGGAACGTGTTGGGTTTTAGGTGGCAGGAATGTGTTGAGATTTTGGTGGCAGGTCTGGGTTGAGTTTTTGGTGGCAGGTCTGTGTTGGGTTTTAGTTGGTAGGATTGTGTTGAGTTTTGGGTGGCGGGAATGTGTTGAGTTTTAGTTGGTAGGATTGTGTTGGGTTTTGGGTGGCGGGAATGTGTTGAGTTTTGAGTGGCAGGTCTGGGTTGAGTTTTTGGTGGCAGGTCAGTGTTGGGTTTTTTGGGTTGGTAGAATTGTGTTGGATTTTGGGTAGCAGGATTGTTTCAGTTTTCGGTGTTCAGTCCTCGTGGCAGGTACGTGTGGTTTTGGAACCCATCCTCTCACTGGGCCTGTTTTGGAGGATCTCTATTAGGTCTTCAGCTGTCGAGATTATTTTGGGTTCAGTACAATTTAAGGAAGTATGTTTGAGTCATAGAATTAGGCACAATGTATTGTTTATAGAAAGACATTCTTGTCCTGTGAATTCGTTGTTCTAATTTCCACGAATCCTTTGTGATTGTTACACTGCTGTCTTGTGTTCATTTATATTGTTACCAATTTGAACAAAACACATTCCGTGTCCGATGTTCCTCAGGTGGTCGGTGGAAGTCAATTTCTCATTTCTGAAGCCTGTTCACTGGCCGGCCCTGCTTGTTCTTTTGGGTTATGGATGAGGAACGAATTAACAGAGCAGAGAAAGGCATTGTTCAACAAGAACGGGTTAATTGCCAGCGAACGGAATGTCATTCGTTGTCAGCATAAAAAAAAAAAAAATGCAGAACAAAATAGAAGTGCTGAGGCTCTTGAAGGCTGAGAGCGTGTCGGGTCCCCCATGTTGTTGGAGAAAGACAAGTCTGAAAATTACGTACATGAGAAACTAATAAACGAAACTCTCTGACAAAGAGAATTAATGACACCCAGCTGTACGGCTGAAGCCGCAACAACTCGAAGCCGTTAAATTGCCTCCAAATTTCTCTAGCTGGCAGTCAATAACAGATTCACCTCCCGCACCTGGCCGGGTTGATGGCTCTCATGAACGCCGAGTGCCCATCGTCGCTGGTTCCTTTGAAACCCGGCAGACGAATTACTGCATCTATTTATTGAAGGAATTATCGTCTTGTAAGACGAAGTTCTGCAGCCGTAGCACCAGGTTTTTGCTCATCTTACAGTAGTCTGTTGTTTTTCTCCTCCGGAATTGTAGCCATCGTAGTATGGACAATCCTCAGAAGTCAGTTCACAATTTGTGGCATTTTTCTTCAATCGCTACCACAACATGCCCACCAACAAACCAGAGTCTTATCCAAGCCATCAGGCAATTCGATCTCTGCTAGGGCGATCTTATATCCATAGGGCTGAAGTTTAGACAGCAGCTAGAAGGGGTGCAGATGGTTCGACTGCTCTGGGCTCATGGAGTCAGGGTCCCTCAGCAAAATTGGCCCCATCCCTTATCTACCAGCTGCTCTTTTACATCCTGTACAGAAAAATGCCGAATTCCTTTCCATGTCCTTTCCCCTAATCTTCTGCTTCACTCTGTAGGAAGCCTATTACCGAATTATCCATGGTCAACTAGATCAATGATCAACCAGATCCATGATTATTAATATTCATGATCAACCAGGTCTGTGATCATCCAGATCCATGGTCAGCTAGATCCATGGTCATTCTAGAGCTTGATCAACTAGGTCTGTGATCAACTAGGTCTGTGATCAACCAGATCCATGGTCAACTAGGTCTGTGATCAACCAGATCCACAGTCAATCAGATCCATGAACAACCAGATCTGTGGCCAACCAGATCCATGGTCAACTAGGTCTGCGATCAACCAGATCCATGGTCAATCAGATCCATGAACAACCAGATCTGTGGTCAACCAGATTCATGGTCAACTAGGTCTGTGATCAACCAGATCCATGATTATTAATATTCATGATCAACCAGGTCTGTGATCATCCAGATCCATGGTCAGCCAGATCCATGGTCATTCTAGAGCTTGATCAACCAGATCCATGGTCAACTAGGTCTGTGATCAACCAGATCCATGGTCAATCAGATCCATGAACAACCAGATCTGTGGCCAACCAGATCCATGGTCAACTAGGTCTGTGATCAACCAGATCCATGGTCAATCAGATCCATGAACAACCAGATCTGTGGTCAACCAGATCCATGGTTATCCAGATCCATTGTCAACCAGAATCAAGATCAACCAGATCCACAATCAACCTCGTCCATGATCAACCAGATCCACAATCGACCAGGTCCATGATCAATCAGATCCATGGTCAACCAGATCCATGGTCATTCTAGAACTTGATCAACCAGATCCATGATCAACCAGGTCTGTGGTCAACCAGATCCATGTATAACCAGATCCATGGTCAATCAGATCCATGAATAACCAGATCCATGAACAACCAGATCCATGGTCATCCAGATCCATTGTCAACCAGAATCAAGATCAACCAGATCCACAATCGACCTCATCCATGATCAACCAGATCCACAATTAACCAGGTCCATGATCAATCAGATCCATGGTCAACCACATCCATGATCCAGGCTGCCATATCCTCAGTTGTTGATTGGTCCTGGCGGCCGGTTCTCTCCTGCATGCAGGAAGAGGAGATGCAGTTCTATGGCTACTTCCATTAATTTCTTCTGGACCAATGAGATTCATGGTCATGAGATTGTTGGTTTTCTTCAGAATTATGTTAGGCACGGTAATGCATTTCATTTGGAGCCGTGAGTTTGGCGGTCTACACATACAGTAGGTCCCAGAACCACTTGAGGTTACCACGTTAACGAATACTACTACAGAGTATTGGTGGTATTGTTAACGTGGTAACCTCAAGTGGTTTTGGGACCTATCACTGGGATATATTGTATTGGTTGCCGTAGCAATGTACATTGTGCCTTAGGTTTGGGGGTATCTTGAGGTTAGCGGTGTAGTCTTTTCAGGAAACTGGTGAAGGTGGGGTACCAAGATGGCGGAAGGACCGTGTTGCATACGCCTAGTCTGACTATTTTATTAGACCAACTTTTTTTGTGTGTTTCTTTCCCTCTTCCATGTTTCTGCTCCTCTTCCATGTTTCTGCTCCTCTTCCAGTCATCTACATCTGCTGCCCTCCGGACGACCTACGCCAACTCATGCTCCAAGCTTGGCGCCAAGGCCTGTGCTCCGGCGACTACGTCTTCTTCTACATCGACAACTACGGCGCCAGCCTCCAGGGCTCCACCTTCCCCGACTACCGGCGGCCGTGGTCCAGAGGCGACTCCGACGACGCCGACGCCATGGAGGCGTTTAAGGTAAACCAACCCAACTGGCCAACTTTGCAGCTTATTGGAAGGGAATCGGATGGAGGACTTTGCAGAGCTTTGGAGTTAATCCTCACACAGGCCCCGAGTAGCTTTGAGCTCTCCAGACTGGAATAAGTGTTCCGCTGAATGTTTGTGTGTCTAGGGCCCCGGGCCCTCCATATTTCCACACTTTGTGAGTCATGCGTTTTGACAGACGAAGGGATGCGGGGTATTGTCAGAGGAAGGGATGAGACGGAGTGCTTCCTTGAAGGCAGCCGAGGTCTCCGAGAGACAAGGCGGGAAATAATGGACGAGGGGAAGGTAGCGAGAAACGGAAAAAACGAGAAAATATTAGTGAGGAGCTCGGAAAGATGAGGAGAGTCTGCAGATATCTGTATACACGGTATATATATATATATCAATCGTATTCCCTGATCATGAAATACGGAACAGCAAGCCAAATGGAACGAGTCGCATCAAAAACCACCTTCAGGCCGGTGACACCATGACAACTCCCAATGTGACCGGCTGAATAAATGTCGGAGTCTTCCTTTAAGCTCACGTCGGTTCTCATCGATTATATGGCGGAGGATTTGTCGTAGTCGTCCCGCCGCAAGGGAGACGAGGAGAGACGCCATGACAGAAGGTGACCCTAGGCCTCCGCGACTGACAGTTCTGAAAATGGCATTACCATCCCCCCCCACACACACACACACTGAACTGGAACACCCTGTCACCCGTGACTTCTATGGAAGCAGCACTTAGGCTGATTGGGCCCCCCACAGATTCTGGCCCCCAGGTGGGAGCCGTCACTCAACGATGCTGTATATAGTTCTGTCTACATACTCCGCGGTCTGTATCCAATCAGGCGGACTGGAAGCAAAGGGTTAACTAAGCGGGGGGGCTGAGATTCCAGATATTTCTCTTTTTCTTTACCCTCTATCCCCCTATTGTACCCCAGCCCAACCGTGTCGCCCTATTGTACCCCCATCCCCCCTCCGTCCCTCTATTATACCCCGATCCCTCCCTCCATCCCTCTATTATACCCCCATCCCCCCTCCGTCCCTCTATTATACCCCCATCCCCCCTCCGTCCCTCTATTATACCCTGATCCCCCCCTCCGTCCCTCTATTATACCCCCATCCCCCCCCCCCCCTCCGTCCCTCTATTATACCCCCATCCCCCCCCCTCCGTCCCTCTATTATACCCCCATCCCCCCCTCCGTCCCTCTATTATACCCCCATCCCCCCTCCATCCTCTATTATACCCCGATCCCCCCTCCGTCCCTCTATTATACCCCGATCCCTCCCTCCGTCCCTCTATTATACCCCCATCCCCCCCCTCCGTCCCTCTATTATACCCCGATCCCCCCTCCGTCCCTCTATTATACCCTGATCCCCCCCTCCGTCCCTCTATTATACCCCCATCCCCCCCCCCTCCGTCCCTCTATTATACCCCCATCCCCCCTCCGTCCCTCTATTATACCCTGATCCCCCCCTCCGTCCCTCTATTATACCCCCATCCCCCCCCCTCCGTCCCTCTATTATACCCCCATCCCCCCTCCATCCTCTATTATACCCCGATCCCCCCTCCGTCCCTCTATTATACCCCGATCCCCCCCTCCGTCCCTCTATTATACCCCGATCCCCCCTCCGTCCCTCTAATATACCCCGATCCCCCCCTCTATTATACCCCCATCCCCCCTCCGTCCCTCTATTATACCCCGATCCCCCCCTCCGTCCCTCTATTATACCCCCATCCCCCCTTCCGTCCCTCTATTATACCCCGATACCCCCTCCGTCCCTCTATTATACCCCCTCTGTCCCTCTATTATACCCTGATCCCCCCCTCCGTCCCTCTATTATACCCCCATCCCCCCCCCCTCCGTCCCTCTATTATACCCCCATCCCCCCTCCGTCCCTCTATTATACCCTGATCCCCCCCTCCGTCCCTCTATTATACCCCCATCCCCCCCCCTCCGTCCCTCTATTATACCCCCATCCCCCCCCCCTCCGTCCCTCTATTATACCCCCATCCCCCCCCCCTCCGTCCCTCTATTATACCCCCATCCCCCCTCCATCCTCTATTATACCCCCATCCCCCCTCCATCCTCTATTACACCCCCATCCCCCCTCCGTCCCTCTATTATACCCCGATCCCCCCTCCGTCCCTCTATTATACCCCCATCCCCCCTCCATCCTCTATTATACCCCCATCCCCCCTCCGTCCCTCTATTATACCCCCATCCCCCCTCCGTCCCTCTATTATACCCCGATCCCCCCCTCCGTCCCTCTATTATACCCCCATCCCCCCTTCCGTCCCTCTATTATACCCCGATACCCCCTCCGTCCCTCTATTATACCCCCTCTGTCCCTCTATTATACCCCGATCCCCCCTCCGTCCCTCTATTATACCCCCTCCGTCCCTCTATTATACCCCCATCCCCCCTCCATCCCTCTATTATACCCCCTCCGTCCCTCTATTATACCCCGATCCCTCCCTCCGTCCCTCTATTATACCCCCATCCCCCCTCCGTCCCTCTATTATACCCCGAATCCCCCTCCGTTCCTCTATTGTACCCCGATCCCCCCTCCGTCCCTCTATTGTACCCCGATCCCCCCTCCGTCCCTCTATTATACCCCGATCCCTCCCTCCGTCCCTCTATTATACCCCGATCCCCCTTCCGTCCCTCTATTATACCCCCATCCCCCCTCCGTCCCTCTATTATACCCCGATCCCTCCCTCCGTCCCTCTATTATACCCCCATCCCCCCTCCGTCCCTCTATTATACCCCGATCCCTCCCTCCGTCCCTCTATTATACCCCGATCCCCCTTCCGTCCCTCTATTATACCCCGATCCCCCCCTCCGTCCCTCTATTATACCCCGATCCCTCCCTCCGTCCCTCTATTATACCCCGATCCCCCCTCCGTCCCTCTATTATACCCCCATCCCCCCTCCGTCCCTCTATTATACCCCCATCCCCCCTCCGTCCCTCTATTATACCCCCATCCCCCCTCCGTCCCTCTATTATACCCCGATCCCCCTTCCGTCCCTCTATTATACCCCCATCCCCCCTCCGTCCCTCTATTATACCCCCACCCCCCTTCCGTCCCTCTATTATACCCCCCATCCCCCCTCCGTCCCTCTATTATACCCCGATCCCTCCTCCGTCCCTCTATTATACCCCCCAATCCCCCCCTCCGTCCCTCCATTATACCCCCATCCCTCCTCCGTCCCTCTATTATACCCCGATCCCCCCTCCGTCGCTCTATTATACCCCGATCCCCCCTCCGTCCCTCTATTGTACCCCCATCCCCCCTCCGTCCCTCTATTATACCCCGATCCCCCCTCCGTCCCTCTATTGTACCCCGATCCCCCCTCCGTCCCTCTATTGTACCCCAATCCCCCCTCTGTCCCTCTATTATACCCCCATCCCCCCTCCGTCCCTCTATTATACCCCCATCCCCCCTCCGTCCCTCTATTATACCCCCCAATCCCCCCTCCCTCCCTCTATTATACCCCCATCCCCCCTCCGTCCCTCTATTATACCCCGATCCCCCCTCCGTCCCTCTATTATACCCCCCAATCCCCCCTCTGTCCCTCCATTATACCCCCATCCCCCCTCCCTCCCTCTATTATACCCCCATCCCCCCTCCGTCCCTCTATTATACCCCCCCCCCCCTCCGTCCCTCTATTATACCCCCATCCCCCCTCCGTCCCTCTAATATACCCCCATCCCCCCTCCGTCCCTCTATTATACCTCGATCCCCCCTCCGTCCCTCTATTATACCCCCATCCCCCCTCCGTCCCTCTATTATACCCCCATCCCCCCTCCGTCCCTCTAATATACCCCCATCCCCCCTCCGTCCCTCTATTATACCTCGATCCCCCCTCCGTCCCTCTATTATACCCCCATCCCCCCTCCGTCCCTCTATTATACCCCGATCCCTCCTCCGTCCCTCTATTATACCCCCATCCCCCCACCGTCCCTCTATTATACCCCGATCCCCCCTCCGTCCCTCTATTACACCCCCATCCCCCCTCCGTCCCTCTATTATACCCCCATCCCCCCTCCGTCCCTCTATTATACCCCGATCCCCCCTCCGTCCCTCTATTATGCCCCCATCCCCCCTCCCTCCGTCCCTCTATTATACCCCCATCCCCCCTCCGTCCCTCTATTATACCCCCATCCCCCCTCCCTCCCTTTATTATACCCCCATCCCCCCTCCGTCCCTCTATTATACCCCGATCCCCCCTCCGTCCCTCTATTATACCCCCCAATCCCCCCTCCGTCCCTCTATTATACCCCCATCCCCCCTCCGTCCCTCTATTATACCCCCATCCACCCTCCGTCCCTCTATTATACCCCCACCCCCCCCGCCGTCCCTCTATTATACCCCCACCCCCCCCTCCGTCCCTCTATTATACCCCGATCCCCCCTCCCCCCCTCTATTATACCCCCATCCCCCCTCCGTCCCTCTATTATACCCCCATCCCCCCTCCGTCCCTCTATTATACCCCCACCCCCCCTCCGTCCCTCTATTATACCCCGATCCCCCCTCCCCCCCTCTATTATACCCCCATCCCCCCTCCGTCCCTCTATTATACCCCCATCCACCCTCCGTCCCTCTATTATACCCTCACCCCCCCCTCCGTCCCTCTATTATACCCCGATCCCCCCTCCCCCCCTCTATTATACCCCCATCCCCCCTCCGTCCCTCTATTATACCCCCATCCCCCCTCCGTCCCTCTATTTTACCCCCTTCCCCCCTCCATCCCTCTATTATACCCCCTTCCCCCCTTCGTCCCTCTATTATACCCCCATCCCCCCTCCGTCCCTCTATTATACCCTCATCCCCCCTCCATCCCTCTATTATACCCCCATCCCCCCTCCATCCCTCTATTATACCCCCATCCCCCCTCCGTCCCTCTATTTTACCCCCTTCCCCCCTCCATCCCTCTATTATACCCCCTTCCCCCCTTCGTCCCTCTATTATACCCCCATCCCCCCTCCGTCCCTCTATTATACCCTCATCCCCCCTCCATCCCTCTATTATACCCCCATCCCCCCTCCGTCCCTCTATTATACCCCCATCCCCCCTCCATCCCTCTATTATACCCCCTTCCCCCCTCCGTCCCTCTATTATACCCCGATCCCCCCTCCGTCCCTCTATTGTACCCCCATCCCCCCTCCATCCCTCTATTATACCCCCTTCCCCCCTCCGTCCCTCTATTATACCCCCATCCCCCCTCCATCCCTCTATTATACCCCCATCCCCCCTCCGTCCCTCTATTATACCCCCATCCCCCCTCCATCCCTCTATTATACCCCCTATCTTGTCTCCATAGACAGAGGCTTACATGTGTCATATGAAGAATGTGATTGTGTAGATTCCCTCTTACATGTTGTCTCTCCTGGTCAGTCAGTGATGATTATCACCTACAAGGAGCCGGGGAACCCCGAATACTTTGAATTTCTGCAAGATCTGAGGAGCTACACCCCCAAATTCAACCACACGCTGGAGAGCACACTGGTAATCCATGTACCATCTTCTACATGTGTGTGTAATCCACGTACCATCTTCTACATGTGTGTGTAGTCCATGTACCATCTTCTACATGTGTGTGTAATCCACGTACCATCTTGTACATGTGTGTGTAATCCATGTACCATCTTCTACATGTGTGAGTAATCCATGTACCATCTTGTACATGTGTGTGTAATCCATGTACCATCTTGTACATGTGTGTGTAATCCATGTACCATCTTCTACATGTTTGTGTAATCCATGTACCATTTTCTACATGTGTGTGTAGTCCATGTACCATCTTCTACATGTGTGAGTAATCCATGTACCATCTTGTACATGTGTGTGTAATCCATATACCATCTTCTACATGTTTGTGTAATCCATGTACCATCTTCTACATATGTATGTAGTCCATGTACCATCTTCTACATGTGTATATAGTTCATGTACCATCTTCTACATGTGTATATAGTTCATGTACCATCTTCTACATGTGTGTCAGGTTTGTGTATCATCTTCTACATGTGTGTGTAGTTCATGTACCATCTTCTACATGTGTGTCAGGTTTGTGTATCATCTTCTACATGTGTGTGTAGTCCATGTACCATCTTCTACATGTGTGAGTAATCCATGTACCATCTTGTACATGTGTGTGTAATCCATGTACCATCTTCTACGTGTTTGTGTAATCCATGTACCATTTTCTACATGTGTGTGTAGTCCATGTACCATCTTCTACATGTGTGAGTAATCCATGTACCATCTTGTACATGTGTGTGTAATCCACGTACCATCTTGTACATGTGTGTGTAATCCATGTACCATCTTCTACATGTTTGTGTAATCCATGTACCATCTTCTACGTGTTTGTGTAATCCATGTACCATTTTCTACATGTGTGTGTAGTCCATGTACCATCTTCTACATGTGTGAGTAATCCATGTACCATCTTGTACATGTGTGTGTAATCCACGTACCATCTTGTACATGTGTGTGTAATCCATGTACCATCTTCTACATGTTTGTGTAATCCATGTACCATCTTCTACATATGTATGTAGTCCATGTACCATCTTCTACATGTGTATATAGTTTATGTACCATCTTCTACATGTGTGTCAGGTTTGTGTATCATCTTCTACATGTGTGTGTAGTCCATGCACCATCTTCTACATGTGTGTGAGGTTTGTGCACCATCTTCTACATGTGTAGGGTCCGTGTAGTATCCTATACAGGTTTTGTACACCTGGCTTGGTTTCCAGAGTCCAGAGGCTTCAAAGAGTCTTGGGAGGGCAGAATCCTCTAATCCCGGGTCCATGTTTTATTGGGGACCAGCAGGCTGTGGGTACGGGTATGCACCCCCTTTATAATGAAGGATCTGGCCATGATTCAGGGCTCTACCTGGAAGCCAGGAGGTCCTCTGCCCAGAGGTCAGGGTGTAGGCCAGTAGAGTTGAGAGACCGAGGTGCAATTTTCGTCATGTGTTGCTGTGTATCAGTCTGGAACAGGTATGGGCAACTGCGGCTCTTCAGCTGCTTCAGAACTACAAGTCCCATCATGCCTCTGCCTAAGGGAATCATGCTTGTAACTGTCAGTCTTGCAGTGCCTCCTGGGACATGGAGTTCTACAACAGCTGGAGCTCGGCAGTTGCCCATCCCTGGTCTGGAGGAACAGACACAAGGTCTAAACTTGAGGCCATGGCGATGATACTGCAAGAAGCCGGGAGACTTGATACCAATTTTGGTTTTGTGGTGCTGGAAACCCCCTTCAAGGGTAACCCTGTAAGTTCCTTTTTGGACTTCTCCTAAATAAAAGTGGTCCTCAACCCTGGCTGGTCTGTGCTCACTGGGAAGGTCTACACCTTGAATGGAATCCCCCAACATCACAAAACCTATCTCTCAGCCAAGCTTGGAGTTACTTTCCTTCTATCGGCTTCAGAATTGGCACCGCATTGGCCCTGGCTCCCCCTCGGCCTCCTTCGGCCATAGTTTGGTAAGTGCATTGCATGGACCCCGGGGTCACGGAGTATGTACGTCATGAGGAAAAGCCTCATTATCAGGCCTTGGGCAGAACACAGATACAATCTGGGACAGGATCCAGTGTCGGTCCGGAGTGTCACGCCATACAGAGAGCGTGCGTGCGTGTGCCAGGTGTTGGCGGGACTCGGAGGTGTCATTACCCGGGACTGAGAGCGTGCGAGGACAATGCCAGAGGAAGTATGTGTGCTGCCCTGCCAAGACTGGTGCCTCATGACCCCTTCCATCTTCTTCACAGATGAACACGGTGGCAGCGGCCTTCTACGACTCGGTCATGCTGTACGCCCATGTGGTCAACGAGACCCGAGCCAAGGGGGAGAGCATTAAAAATGCAACCGCCATCATCAGCCACATGTGGAACCGAACATACTATGGTAAGACAGTATGTGACAGGAAATATCTGCCCCTCTAGTGTACCCCAATCCCCTCTGCCCCTCTAGTGTACCCCAATCCCCTCCTCTGCCCCTCTAGTGTACCCCAATCCCCTCCTCCGCCCCTCTATTATACCCCAGTCCCCCCTCCGTCCCTCTATTATACCCCAATCCCCCCTCCGTCCCTCTATTATACCCCAATCCCCTCCTCTGCCCCTCTAGTGTATCCCAATCCCCTCCTCTGCCCCTCTAGTGTACCCCAATCCCCTCCTCTGCCCCTCTAGTGTACCCCAATCCCCTCCTCTGCCCCTCTAGTGTACCCCAATCCCCTCCTCTGCCCCTCTATTATACCCCAGTCCCCCCTCCGTCCCTCTATTATACCCCAGTCCCCCCTCCGTCCCTCTATTACACCCCGATCCCCCCTCCGTCCCTCTTTTACACCCCGATCCCCCCTCCGTCCCTCTATTATACCCCGATCCCCCCTCCGTCCCTCTATTATACCCCAATCCCCCCTCCGTCCCTCTATTATACCCCAATCCTCCCTCTATTACCCCCCGATCCTCCCTCCGTCCCTCTATTATACCCCCATCCCCCCTCCGTCCCTCTATTACACCCCAATCCCCCCTCCGTCCCTCTATTACACCCCAATCCCCCCTCCGTCCCTCTATTATACCCCCATCCCCCCTCCATCCCTCTATTATACCCCCATCCTCCCTCCATCCCTCTATTATACCCCAATCCCCCCTCCGTCCCTCTATTACACCCCCATCCCCCCTCCGTCCCTCTATTACACCCCCATCCCCCCTCCGTCCCTCTATTACACCCCCATCCCCCCTCCGTCCCTCTATTACACCCCCATCCCCCCTCCGTCCCTCTATTATACCCCGATCCCCCCTCCGTCCCTCTATTACACCCCCATCCCCCTCCGTCCCTCTATTATACCCCGATCCCCCCTCCGTCCCTCTATTACACCCCCCAATCCCCCCTCCGTCCCTCTATTATACCCCCATCCCCCCTCCGTCCCTCTATTATACCCCCATCCCCCCTCCGTCCCTCTATTATACCCCCATCCCCCCTCCACCCCTCTATTATACCCCCCCATCCCCCCTCCGTCCCTCTATTATACCCCGATCCCCCCTCCGTCCCTCTATTATACCCCCCAATCCCCCCTCCGTCCCTCTATTATACCCCCATCCCCCTCCGTCCCTCTATTATACCCCCCAATCCCCCCTCCGTCCCTCTATTACACCCCGATCCCCCCTCCGTCCCTCTATTACACCCCGATCCCCCCTCCGTCCCTCTATTATACCCCCCGATCCCCCCTCTGTCCCTCTATTACACCCCAATCCCCCCTCCGTCCCTCTATTATACCCCGATCCCCCCCTCCGTCCCTCTATTACACCCCAATCCCCCCTCCGTCCCTCTATTATACCCCCCGATCCCCCCTCCGTCCCTCTATTACACCCCAATCCCCCCTCCGTCCCTCTATTATACCCCGATCCCCCCTCCGTCCCTCTATTACACCCCCCAATCCCCCCTCCGTCCCTCTATTATACCCCCATCCCCCCTCCGTCCCTCTATTATACCCCCATCCCCCCTCCGTCCCTCTATTATACCCCCATCCCCCCTCCACCCCTCTATTATACCCCCCCATCCCCCCTCCGTCCCTCTATTATACCCCGATCCCCCCTCCGTCCCTCTATTATACCCCCCAATCCCCCCTCCGTCCCTCTATTATACCCCCATCCCCCCTCCGTCCCTCTATTATACCCCCCAATCCCCCCTCCGTCCCTCTATTACACCCCGATCCCCCCTCCGTCCCTCTATTACACCCCGATCCCCCCTCCGTCCCTCTATTATACCCCCCGATCCCCCCTCCGTCCCTCTATTACACCCCAATCCCCCCTCCGTCCCTCTATTATACCCCGATCCCCCCTCCGTCCCTCTATTATACCCCAATCCTCCCTCCCTCTATTACCCCCCGATCCCCCCTCCGTCCCTCTATTATACCCCCCGATCCCCCCTCCGTCCCTCTATTACACCCCAATCCCCCCTCCGTCCCTCTATTATACCCCGATCCCCCCTCCGTCCCCCTATTATACCCCAATCCTCCCTCCCTCTATTACCCCCGATCCCCCCTCCGTCCCTCTATTGTACCCCAATCCCCCCTCCGTCCCCCTATTATACCCCAATCCTCCCTCCCTCTATTACCCCCCGATCCCCCCTCCGTCCCTCTATTATACCCCGATCCCCCCCTCCGTCCCCCTATTATACCCCAATCCTCCCTCCCTCTATTACCCCCGATCCTCCCTCCATCCCTCTATTATACCCCGATCTGACCTATCAGAGCACGGCTAATGATGAGAAGGGTCATGCGGATTTAGAAGCTCAGTCCAGCAATAATTGATATTCCAGTTATCAGTGGAGTCTGGAGCGTTGAGTCACCTGCTGGCTTCCTATATTTCTCGGGGACTCCGGCGGAGAGGTTCCCCCATGCAATGACCCCCCCCCCCCCCTGGGGGCACTCCCTGTGCCGTCCTTTGCCTCTATTCTTCTGGGTTCCTGAACGCACAGGAAGCAGCTGGGTGTCAGGCGCTGTGCGTCGTCCTCGCTGCCAGCTCAGGCCATATGGACGCTGATTAGAGATCGCTCATTTTCCAGCAGATGCAAACACTAATATCTTCCTTCCTTCTCCGGGAATGCGTCACTCTGTCCTCCGCCTCCACCGCGCTCCTCGCCGCTCTCGTCTTCATGAAGCTTTAAACAAAAAGTGTAAAAAAAATAAATAAATAGCCTGGCAGCTCTTCAAATTACAAAGGAAAAGATTTTGTTCCAATACTCACCTCCTGACCGGTGCAGCTCCCCTCCCCCTCCATCCGATCTGCGATCCGATGCCCGCTTCCTGTGAGCCCAGGTTGCCAAGAACCCTTCTCTCCCACTAAGCTGGTCTGGGCAATGCCATCACCTCACCCTATTCTCTATGGTAATGGTGGTCAACATGGAAATTATAGAGAGCCTCAAGTGCAGCCCCTGACCCTGCCAGAAGAGAGCGCAATAGCAGAGCATTTTCACACCTCAAAAGCAAAAATATGGTCTTGCTGCATTTTTTTGCAGCATATCTCAATGCACAGAAGAAATTGGAGTACAATACCCCAGCATTGGTGTCAGTGGATGCAATAATAACCCCCAGCATTGGTGTCAGTGGATGCAATAATAACCCCCAGCATTGGTGTCATTGGATGCAATAATAACCCCCAGCATTGGTATCAGTGGAGGCAATAAGAACCCCCAGCATTGGTATCAGTGGAGGCAAGAATAACCCCCAACATTGGTATCAGTGGAGGCAAGAATAACCCCCAGCATTGGTATCAGTGGAGGCAAGAATAACCCCCACCATTTGTATCATTGGACGCAATAATAACCCCCAGCATTGGTGTCAGTGGATGCAATAATAACCCCCAGCATTGGTGTCAGTGGATGCAATAATAACCCCCAGCATTGGTGTCAGTGGATGCAATAATAACCCCCAGCATTGGTATCAGTGGAGGCAATAATAACCCCCAGCATTGGTATCAGTGGAGGCAAGAATAACCCCCACCATTTGTATCATTGGACGCAATAATAACCCCCAGTATTGGTATCAGTGGAGGCAATAATAACCCCCAGCATTGGTATCAGTGGAGGCAATAATAACCCCCAGCATTGGTATCAGTGGAGGCAATAATAACCCCCAGCATTGGTATCAGTGGAGGCACTAATAACCCCCAGCATTGGTGTCAGTGGAGGCAATAATAACCCCCAGCATTGGTATCAGTGGAGGCAATAATAACCCCCAGCATTGGTATCAGTGGAGGCAATAATAACCCCCAGCATTGGTATCAGTGGAGGCAATAATAACCCCCAGCATTGGTATCAGTGGAGGCAAGAATAACCCCCACCATTTGTATCATTGGACGCAATAATAACCCCCAGCATTGGTATCAGTGGAGGCAATAATAACCCCCAGTATTGGTATCAGTGGAGGCAATAATAACCCCCAGCATTGGTATCAGTGTCAGCAATAATAACCCCCAGCATTGGTATCAGTGGAGGCAATAATAACCCCCAGCATTGGTATCAGTGGAGGCAATAATAACCCCCAGCATTGGTATAATAACCCCCAGTCTCCCAGACTCTCCCTTAGTCTTCCAGACTGGTTTATCCGCCTTAACTCTCTCAGGCCGATGAACATGGAATCTCTTCTCCAGCATGAAGCACCATCTCTTGAATACAGCACAGAGACATAGACCTCTCTTCTGTCTCCAAATGGGAGCCCTGTACTATCGACAGGTCCTTGCTTATGACAAGGGAGCACGCCTGCACACTCACACGGCCTGCAGGTCTGCAATAAGACCTAGACACAGGACTGAAGGCTCTGTCCCACCCAAGACTCTTTGAAGACCTTGCCACAGGACTGAAGGCTTCATGCCACCCAAGATTTTTTGAAGACCTGGACATAGGACTGAAGGCTTTGTCTCACCCAAGTGTCTTTGAAGACCTGGCCACAGGACTGAAGGCATCATTCCACCCAAGATTTTTTGAAGACCTGGACATAGGACTGAAGGCTTCGTCTCACCCAAGTCTCTTTGAAGACCTGGACACTGGACTAAAGGCTTCATCCCACCCAAGATTTTTTCAAGACCTGGATATAGGACTGAAGGCTTCGTCCCACCCAAGACTCTTTGGAGACCTAGACACAGGACTGAAGGTTTCATCCCACCCAAGATTTTTTGAAGACCTGGACATAGGACTGAAGGCTTCATCCCACCCAAGACTCTTTGAAGACCTGGCCACAGGACTGAAGACTTCGCCCCACCCAAGACTCTTTGAAGACCTGGCCACAGGACTGAAGACACCCAAAACTCTTTAAAGACCTGGACACAGGACTGAAGGCTCCGTCCCACTCAAGACTCTTTGAAGACCTGGCCACAGGACTGAAGGCTTCATCCCAGCCAAGATTCTTTGAAGACCTGGACAAAGGACTGAAAGCTTTATCCCAGCCAAGACTCTTTGAAGACCTGGCCACAGGACTGAAGGCTTCATCCCAGCCAAGACTCTTTGAAGACCTGGACAAAGGACTGAAAGCTTCATCCCAGCCAAGACTCTTTGAAGACCTGGCCACAGGACTGAAGGCTTCATCCCAGCCAAGACTCTTTGAAGACCTGGACAAAGGACTGAAAGCTTCATCCCAGCCAAGACTCTTTGAAGACCTGGCCACAGGACTGAAGGCTTTATCCCAGCCAAGAATCTTTGAAGACCTGGACAGAGGATTGAAGGCTCTGTCCCACCCAAGACTCTTTGAAGACCTGGACACAGGACTGAAGGCTTTGTCCCACCCAAGACTCTTTGAAGACCTGGACACAGGACTGAAGGCTTTGTCCCACCCAAGACTCTTTGAAGACCTGGACAGAGGACTGAAGGCTTCGTCCCACCCAAGACTCTTTGAAGACCTGGACAGAGGACTGAAGGCTTCATCCCACCCAAGACTCTTTGAATCCTTCAGACTCTGGACCCTGACCCAGGATTACTAAACCTGGAGAACTCTGAATCTCCAGATCTCTTCACTCCAGAGTCACACCACTCCGGAGCCCAGCACTTTCCTATATTCACACAGTGGCAGGGCCTAGCACTGTCACAGTATTAAAAATAATAAAGGCTTCTTGAGGAGAGCGTGCACCAAGAGGGGGCAATAAATGGGTGGGGGGGAGCAGAAACCTGGCATTGTTCCTTGCCTCCAGTAGAGTACATGGGAAGAAATATGCTCCATTCTCCCATAGGCCAGATACATAAATATTCGATTACATACGCAGAGATAAGGGAGTGAAGTGCTGACTCGGCGGTTCCCGTGGCGGTTCCCGTGGCGGTTCGGCCAGGACTTCTAATCTGTATTTAAATTTGTATTTGATGTGATTATTCAGCCTCACGAAAGTGGAACGATCTTTTTATCCCGAGCAACAACCGTTGAGGATGTCTGGAGGCATGTGGAGAGGCTGCTCTGGTTTTGGCCGCAGTCTGACGTCCTTTTCGCGTTGAGTGAAGCGAGAGTTTCAGGCGGCCGGGGTGTGGGCCCCGGGAACCGTTTTACCGAGCGGGCCCTTTTCCTGGAGCAAAGAGATTTCTCCAGCCAAAGGCAAGAAAGAAACATCTCTCCATCGCCGAAGTTTAATTACGAATAATCCTTCTGATGTTCCATCGTCTCCTCGCACCACGAGAGGCCACCAGAACAGAGGAGGCAGATGCGGCGGGCGGGGCTGAATGCGGTCAGCGGTGACACTTAAAGGATTTGTCCTCGGCGGGACTCAAGATGAGGAAAGCGAAAAAAAGGCAGAAAAGGCCTCCTGTGATTTCGAACCACTTCGGGTGTATTCGTTCTGTTACCGAAAACGTTCGTTCTGCAGACACCTACCTTACTGGCCCACCACTCCGAGCAAAGAACTGTCTTGTGTAAGCTTTGAGCAGGGGTGGACTGACAACTCATGGGGCCCCCCGGGCAATAGGGGATCATGGGGCCCCTGTGTCCTCGCCTACACTCAAACCACACCCAAAAAAGCCTATTAATGGTACCAGGGGCATCTCATGGGGCTTCCTACTGTCTCCAGGCAATAGGGGATCATGGGGCCCCTGTGTTCTCGCCTACACTCAAACCACACCCAAAAAAGCCTATGAAAGGTACCAGGGGCATCTCATGGGGCCCCCTACTGACCCCGGGCAATAGGGGATCATGGGGCCCCTGTGTTTTCGCCTACACTAAAACCACACCCAAAAAAGCCTTTGAAAGGTACCAGGGGCATCTCATGGGGCCCCCTACTGACCCCGGGCCCCCGGGCAATAGGGGATCATGGGGCCCCTGTGTCCTCGCCTACACTCAAACCACACCCAAAAAAGCCTATGAGAGGTACCAGGGGCATCTCATGGGGCCCCCCACTGACCCCGGGCAATAGGGGATCATGGGGCCCCTGTGTCCTCGCCTACACTCAAACCACACCCAAAAAAGCCTATGTAAGGTACCAGGGGCATCTCATGGGGCCCCCCACTGACCCCGGGCAATAGGGGATCATGGGGCCCCTGTGTCCTTGCCTACACTCAAACCACACCCAAAAAAGCCTATGAAAGGTACCAGGGACATCTCATGGGGCCCCCTACTGACCCCGGGCCCCCGGGCAATAGGGGATCATGGGGCCCCTGTGTCCTCGCCTACACTGAAACCACACCCAAAAAAGCCTATGAGAGGTACCAGGGGCATCTCATGGGGCCCCCCACTGACCCCGGGCAATAGGGGATCATGGGGCCCCTGTGTCCTTGCCTACACTCAAACCACACCCAAAAAAGCCTATGAAAGGTACCAGGGACATCTCATGGGGCCCCCTACTGACCCCGGGCCCCCGGGCAATAGGGGATCATGGGGCCCCTGTGTCCTCGCCTACACTCAAACCACACCCAAAAAAGCCTATGAAAGGTACCAGGGACATCTCATGGGGCCCCCTACTGACCCCGGGCCCCCGGGCAATAGGGGATCATGGGGCCCCTGTGTCCTCGCCTACACTGAAACCACACCCAAAAAAGCCTATGAGAGGTACCAGGGGCATCTCATGGGGCCCCCGGGCAGTGCCTGAGTTCCCGAATTGATCAGTCCACCCCTGGCTTTGAGCCTTCGGAGTCCTTCCTTACACAGGGCTAAAGGCTCCCCACGTGATTGGTCCACCGCTCACACGGAGCGAGTCACGTGACCCTCCATACGTAGAAGTACGGAGTATTTGTGTCTGACACCAGACGAGCGGGCTGCACACAGAGTTCAGGCGGGAGTCAGGAGGTGGAGCAGTCGTGGCTCTGAGGATGCAGCGCAGGGGAACGCCGACAGGCGCCAATGATTGGACGGACGCGCGGCGCCCGTGACGTCGACTCGGAGTCGTCCCATTTCCACCGGAGAACTCCTTTAAATGCATGCGTTTATGGCAGCTAAATGCGACCGCGCGGAGTGACACCTCCCCCTCCCCCCATTATCAGAGCTCTGGGATAATGATCCCATTTAGGGTAATTTTCCCTTCATTATGTGGCTCCCACAGACCAATCCGCTCACACGCAGACCGCCGCCGCCGTGGATGTGTGCGCCGTTATTGGTTAACCCTTTCCATCCCGGGGGGGGGGGGAGCAGCAGAACCGCCCCCGTCTTTATTGCAGGGTCTTCTCGCTGGCCCGGAACGAGGAGGCATGTGTCAGGCGTGGGGGTACTTCACTGGCTGCATGCTTGTTCCAGGACAGGGGCAAGGAGGAGGGTGGTGGGCCGGGGACACTGCCGGAATTCAGACACGGCAGCTGACATATGACAGGTCCTCTTCACACCAGATTACAGCCCGGTAATGCCTATGTACTAACAAGATCGTTCTCTCATTCCTCCAGCAGTTCCGGTCTGACCCCGCCCCCTCCCCCTCCCCCTCCCCTCCGCGCCAATTTTGCCCAACGAATGCGAAAGGATCGACTTCAGTGGAAACCTTCCCATGCGATCGTTTAGTGGGATGGCATCTATTAGGGAAGCATCTGGTCTTGTTTTAAATTCCATTCCTGGTTTTGTTGACTAGGACATTCTACAGCTTAACCGCTCTTACTGTGAAGAAACCCTTCCGCCACCTTTACTATAAAGAACCTTTCCGATCGCTCTTACTCTAAAGAACCCTTTCCGCATTCATACTGCAAACAATTCTTTTACTGCTCTTAATTTAAAGAACATTTTTTTGACAGCTTTAGTGTAAAGAACCCTTTATATTGTTCTTACTGAAAAGAACCCATTTTACCCCCTTCCTATCACTCCTTTTAAACTCATTCATATTGCTCTTACTGAAAAGAACCCATTTTACCCCCTTCCTATCACTCTTATTAAACTCATTCATATTGCTCTTACTGAAAAGAACCCATTTTACCCCCTTCCTATCACTCTTATTAAACTCATTCATATTGCTCTTACTGAAAAGAACCCATTTTACCCCCTTCCTATCACTCTTATTAAACTCATTCATATTGCTCTTACTGAAAAGAACCCTTTTTACCATTTGTACCCCCCCCCATCACTCTTATAATGAACCCTTCATATTGCTCTTCCTGCTATTTTACCCCCCCCCCCCCCATCACTCTTATTATAAAGAATGCTTCATTTTGCTCTTACTGTAAAGAACCCTTCCCACAACTTTTACTGCAAAGCACACTTTGCTACTGGTTTCACTACAAGCAACCCTCTCCTGCCATTATTAGTTTTATAGAACCCTTTTGATTGTTCTTAGTATAAAGAACATTTCTTGAAACTCTTACAATGAAGAATCCTTCCCATTGTTCTTACTGTAAAAAACAAAACCTTTATACAGCTCTTTCATTAAAGAACTCTTCAATCTGCTCTTACTGTAAAAGAACAAATCTTGCCACTCTTGCTATGAATAATTCTTCCTACTGCTGTTACTGTAAAAAAAAAATCGTTATACTGCTTTTACTGTAACCCTAAAAAACTTTTACTGAAAAGAACACGCATTTAATCTTACTGAAAAAAAACCCTTCCATCCACTCTTACTGTAAAGAACACTTACCCGCTGCTTTTAGTACAAACAACTCTTTCCTATCACTATTAGTTTCACGGAACTATTTTTATTGTTCTTAGTGTAAATAGCATTTTCTTGTCACTCTTACTAAGAAGAATCCTTCCTACTGTTCTTACAGTAAAAATAGTAAAACAAAAATCCTTTATACTGCTTTTTCAGTAAAGAAACCTTTTATCTGCCCTCACTGTAAAGAACTCTTCCATCAGCTTTTACAGTATAGAACCCCTAGTTAGATTTTTATCCCTCCTTTCCTACCACTGTTACTGTAAAGAACCCTTCCTACCACTGTTACTGTAAAGAACCCTTCCTACCACTGTTACTGTAAAGAACACTTCTACAGCTTTTAATGCAAGCAACCTTTTTTTTTTTTTTACTACTCTTAAGGAACTTTTTCTAAGTGTAAAGAACCCCTTCTTGGAACTCTTAATATGAAGAACCCTTCCTATTGGTCTTACTATAAAAACCCCCCTTTATTCTGCTTTTGCAGCAAAGAATGCTTCCACCTGCCCTTAGAGTAAAGAACCCTTTCCACATGCTCTTACTGTAAGAACCCTCCCACCTGCCCTTACTGTAAAAACCCTCCCACCTGGCTCTTACAGTAGAGAACCCTCCCACCTGCTCTTACAGTAGAGAACCCTCCCACCTGCTCTTACAGTAGAGAACCCTCCCACCTGCCCTTACTGTAGAGAACCTGTAGACTCATGCTGTCTCTCCTGTCACAGGGGTGTCGGGATTCATGAGGGTCGATCACAATGGTGACCGGGAGAATGACTACTCGCTGTGGGACCTCTCCGAGACGGGCGGAGACTTTCAGGTGAGATGATTGCAGGTGGTGGCTGGAGCTGGATGGTGATTGGCTGTGACAGGTGACCGTCAGTCTGTCCCTCGCAGGTTGTGGCCAATTATAACGGGACGCAGAGGAGCATCAACCGGGTGTCGGGGAGAGAGATCCACTGGGCGGGGGGGCGGTGCCAAAGGAATGGTACCGCCCTGCGGATTCGACAACAGTAACCCGGAGTGCATGAAAAGTAAGAGAGGGGGTGGGGCTGGGGGCGGGGCCATCAATATATCCTGATTGTGTATATAGTTCATCTCACCTTAAGGATAGAGCTCCGCCCCCTGAGGATGGAAGGATTGCGTGTATAGGTCAGACATCCATCTGGGGGCGGAATCATCTCAGCACAACCCTGACCACTGGAGGTTAAGGTGGGGGGGTGGTCAGCACAAGTCTGACCGCTGGAGGACAGGTGGGGGGGGGGGGGGGTGTCAGCACAAGTCTGACCACTGGAGGACAGGTGGGGGGGGGGGGGGTGTCAGCACAAGTCTGACCGCAGGAGGACAGGTGGGGGGGGGGGGGGTGTCAGCACAAGTCTGACCGCTTGGACAGGTGGGGGGGGGGGGTGTCAGCACAAGTCTGACCACTGGAGGTCAGGTGGGGGGGTCAGCACAAGTCTGACCACTGGAGGACAGGTGGGAGGGTGGGGGTGTCAGCACAAGGTCTGACCACTGGAGGTCAGGTGGGGGGTGTCAGCACAAGTCTGACCACTGAAGGACAGGTGGGAGGGTGGGGGTGTCAGCACGAGTCTGACCACTGGAGAAAAGCGGGGCGGGGGGGGTGTCAGCACAAGTCTGACCACTGGAGGACAGGTGGGGGGGGGGGCAGCAAAGTCTGACCACTGGAGGACAGCAGGGGGGGGGGGTGTCAGTACAAGTCTGACCGCTGGAGTACAGGCGGGGGGGGGGGTGTGTCAGCACAAGTCTGACCGCTGGAGTACAGGCGGGGGTGGGGGGGGCTTTGGGGGTGTGTCAGCACAAGTCTGACCACTGGAGGACAGGCGGGGGTGGGGGGGGGCTTTTGGGGGGTGTCAGCACAAGTCTGACTGCTGGAGGACAGGCGGGGGCGGTGGGGTGTCAGCACAAGCCTGACCGCTGGAGGACAGGCAGATCTGTTCTCCCAGCACAGCTAGAAAAACTTACCACCCTGGGATGGATGAGCTCCCATGCCTAGTGTGGTCAGTAATGGGAAAGCAGATGACCGGGAGGATCACCAAGGACTTCTTCATACCAGGACATGGTGCACCCGGCACAGAGCGGGGAGGGGATGTTGGGGCACCGAGGATACACCACTCACTACAGCTGTAGGGGGCCGGATGTGGGTGTCCCTGAGGATGGGTGTATGGAGCTCAGCCCCCCATCATGGAGGATCCACGGGAGGGAGGGAGAGCCGTGTGTGTGGGGAGGTCTGACACGTCTTCCCGATCTCTTCTCTCCCAGCCAGCTTCTCCGTCCTGGAGGTCACATCCATCGTCATCTGCTTCATCCTCCTCGCCATCGCCGTCTCCTCCGTCTTCATATACAGGTACTCTTCTCCCCCCCCCCGTACTCTTCTCCCCCACCCCACCCCTGATCTACCCCCCCCCCTATACTCTTCTCCCCCACCCCTGATCTACCCCCCCTATACTCTTCTCCCCCACCCCTGATCTACCCCACCCGTACTCTTCTCCCCCACCCCTGATCTAACCAACCCCGTACTCTTCTCCGACACCCCTGATCTACCCCCCCGTACTCTTCTCCCCCACCCCTGATCTAACCAACCCCGTACTCTTCTCCGACACCCCTGATCTACCCCCCTTACTCTTCTCCCCCATCCCTGATCTAACCAACCCCGTACTCTTCTCCCCCACCCCTGATCTACCCCCCCCCACTCTTCTCCCCCACCCCACCCCTGATCTATCCCCCCCAGTACTCTTCTCCCCCACCCGTGATCTACCCCCCCCCCTATACTCTTCTCCCCCACCCCTGATCTACCCCCCCCGTACTCTTCTCCCCACCCCACCCCTGATCTATCCCCCCTTACTCTTCTCCCCCACCCCTGATCTAACCCCCCCAGTACTCTTCTCCCCCACCCGTGATCTACCCCCCCCCCGTACTCTTTCTCCCCCACCCCACCGCTGATCTACCGCCCACCCCCCCGTACTCTTCTCCCCCACCCCACCCCTGATCTGCCCCCCCGTACTCTTCTCCCCCACCCCATCCCTGATCTAACCCCCCCCCGTACTCTTCTCCCCCACCCCACCCCTGATCTACCCCCCCCTGTACTCTTCTCCCCCACCCCACCCCTGATCTCCCTGATCTACCCCCCCCGTACTCTTTCCACCACCCCTGATCTACCCCCCCCGTTCTCTTCTCCCCCACCCCTGATCTACCCCCCGTACTCTTCTCCCCCACCCCTGATTTACCCCCCCCCCTACTCTTCTCCCCCACCCCTGATCTACCCCCGTACTCTTCTCCCCCCACCCCACCCCTGATCTACCCCCCCCATACTCTTCTCCTGGTCCCCCCCACCCAGTATTCTACTGGTCTCCCCCCCTGTACTCTTCTCCTGGTCTCCCCGCCCCCCCCCCCCCCGTACTCTTCTCCTGGTCCCCCCACCCTGTACTCTTCTACTGGTCCCCCCACCCTGTACTCTTCTCCTGGTTCCCCCCACCCTGTATTCTTTTCCTGCCCCCCCCCCCACCTTGGCCTTGTAGCTACTAATTGAAGCCGGCAATGCTCCGGATGGTGTCAGGCCGAGGTGGAGAAGTGGATGGGGGGGGGGGGGTAATTCTCTGGATGGTGCCAGGCCGAGGTGGAGAAGAGGATGGGGGGGGTAATTCTCCGGATGGTGCCGGGCCGAGGTGGAGAAGAGGATGGGGGGGGGGTAATTCTCTGGATGGTGCTGGGCCGAGGTGGGGAGGAGGGATGGGGGGGGGTAATTCTCTGGATGGTGCTGGGCCAAGGTGGGGAGGAGGATGGGGGTGGTAATTCTCCGGATGGTGCCGGGCCGAGGTGGGGAGGAGGATGGGGGGGGGTAATTCTCCGGATGGTGCCGGGCCGAGGTGGGAGGAGGATGGGGGGTGGTAATTCTCCGGATGGTGCCGGGCCGAGGTGGGGAGGAGGATGGGGGGGGGGACCTGATCTTGTTTCCATGAGAGCTGCAGCAGGTTGACTCCAGCGAGGGGATTAGAGGAGACTTCCGAGTGCGTCCCACGTCTCCTCTCTTCCGCAGATTGCAGACCTTAATAAGGGCCAGCGGGGGCCCCGGCCTCTGCACTGGAGCAATCATCCACCTCAGGATTAGTGCTGCCTGCGGGGTCCACAAAGGGTAATCCCCCCCCCCCTCAGGGGCCCCGTGTACATGATCGGGGTGATAATTGATGGATACATTTGTAGATATGAAGTCAATCTGAAGGCCAAGTCTTCTCCTGTGAAGCCATGAGGTTGCCTATTAATAGTCCTGCTCCATATTTCGGGAAGTGATGGACACGGATGGGGCAGTTGCTGACCTCCCTGAGGGTGATGGGAGCTCCTGGCTGTCGGAGACGCTCATTATCTCACAGGGAAGTCAGCTTGTTAGCCTGTACCTGCGAGCGGCCGGTCCCTGGGGAACGTGATGGGCCAGGATGGCGGCGGGTTGCGGCAATGAAGCAGCACACGCGGGGATGGGAGAAATCTCCCCCCGCCTGCCATTGCCAGCGATACATCTGACCATCCGTGGTCACCATGAGGTGATTGATGGAACCAGGTCACTTTGTTCACTCTTTTATCTCAGGATCGGTAATAATTTCAGGCAATGGAATAAAACAGCCGGCCGCTTCTAGCAGCTGCTTCGCACTGACCGGCGTCCCCTGTCTGTCCCTTCCAGGAAGCTGCGGCTGGAGAAGGAGCTGGCGGCCGAGCTGTGGAAAGTGCGCTGGGAGGACATCCAGACCAGCAACATGGAGAAGAACCTGCGCCGAGCGGGCAGCAAACTCACCCTGTCTATGGTAACCACTTCAGACACAAACTCCGCCCCCCTCTCCCCCTTACCGGCTGACAAAGGGTCTTGGGTGTGGCAGCTGACCCCCACTTGGGACCACCACAGTCAATGTAGAAATATGTAGTGCGTCAGCCAATCAGTAGCCTTCTTTGGCTTCAGAATAGCTCACATTAGGAAGCCCCCTCAATGTGTCATGAGCTACGATTTATATACTTCACTCATATTTAGCAGGCCTTTCATAGTTCTTCTAGCCTCTCTTCCCATGATTCTGTACATCTTCTCATCCAATGTGTACACAAGGCTAGGGTAGGCTCCAGGGGCAGACTGACAACTCATGGGGCCCCCGGGCAATAGGGGATCACAAGGCCCTGTGTCCTGGCCAAAACTCAAAAAAGCCTATGAAAAAGCTACTAGGGGCATCTCATGGGGCCCCTACTGACCTCGGGCCCTCGGGCAGTGATCGAGTTTCCAAATGGTCAGGTGGGCTCAGAGTGAGGGCAGGGCTGGAACCAGGGAACCCACAGACTGTATATTCTGGTTTTAGGCTGGGTATACGTTTGATATCTGACCACCAGACTAGAATGGTCAACCAGAACATGAGGAACTGCTTAGGGTCTTCAGAAACCTATGGGAACAGAATGGTTTGAAGAGTAAATTGGTAGTTGTGATCTCTGAAGGCAGTGCCAGCTTCACCCACCATCTTCTAGCATGCAGAAATCGTCTACTACTCAACTACTTTACTCCACTAGTAACATTTGTAGACCATATGTGGACTTCAGGGTTAGACCTTCACCTGTATTCTGTCCCAATAGACAGAAGACCTTCATATTTCCATGTCGGCACATCATTAAGTAATGGAGAACTTCATTAGGTGGCCGGGTGAAAGTATGGGGAATGGTGGAGGAACGGCGGCAAGGAACCAAGAATGAACCCGAGAAGACCTAGAGACAGAAGCCTTGAGATGCATATACAGTGCTTCTGCTTTTTGTGAGGTTGAGAAGATATCTAGGCACTGGACAGAAACAGGACAACAGAGAAGTGCATAAAGTAGCCAGAAGGAGGTAATGTATGTGGACTAATTGAAGATAAGAGGCCAAGAAACCATAAAGTAGCAGGAAGGAGGTACATGGAGTGGTTGAGGGTAGGACGCCGAGAAACAAGACGGAACCAGAGAAGACGGAAAGGCAAAAATGATGGAGAAAGAAACTTAGGATGAACTTGGGGTGGATAATACGATATCACATGTTCACGTTTCACTTCTTAGGGTCATTCTCAAATTTGTTCAGACTAAACCCGATTTCCACTTGTGTCCTCCTCAACATTCGTTTCATTGATCATCTTCACTTGACATTGTATTATCCACCCCAAGTTCATCCCAAGGGTCTTTCTCCGTAATTTTTGTCTTTCCATCTCCTCTTGTTCTGTCTTGGTTTCTTGGTGTCCTACCCTCAACCATTCCACGTACCTCCTTCCTGCTACTTCATGGACTTCTCCATTCCCTCACTGTTGTCCTGTTTCTGTCCAGCGCTTGGATATCTTCTCACCTTCTGTAATGCCTATGAAATGTGTTGGCCTTGGACCCTTTGTTTCTTGGGTCATTTTAACAATAAAGCATTGTCGCCCAAATGCCAGGAGCATGAGAGGTGAATTATGTCACTTCTCGAAGCTAAAGAACAGAGTCACAAGATATTCTGCTTAGAGCAAGATAAGAACTTGTTTGTGGGATTGAACGTGCTTACGACATCTAGAAATGTCACATTAGAAGATAAGAACCTGTTTAAAGGTGTCTACTTGCTGAGAAGTTAGAAATTTTCTCGTTAGGGTAGATGACAAGAAGTTGGGGTAGATGAGAGGAAGTTTGGGGTAGATGAGAAGAGGTTTGGCGTAGATGAGTAATTTAGGGTAGATGAGAAGTTTAGGGTAAATGAGTAGTTTGGGGTAGATGAGAAGATGTTTGGGGTAGATGAGAAGATGGTTTGAGGGTAGATGAGAAGAAGTTTGGGGTAGATGAGAAAAGTTTAGGGGTAGATGAGAAGTTTGGGGTAGATGAGAAGTTTAGGGTAGAGTAGTTTGGGGTAGATGAGAAGAAGTTTGGGGTAGATGAGGAAGTTTGGTGTAGGTGAGAAGAAGTGTGGGGTTGATAAGAAGACGTTTAGGGCAGATGAGAAGAAGTTTGGGGTAGATGAGAAGTTTTGGGGTAGATGAGAAGAAGTTTGGGGTAGATGAGAAGAAGTTTGGGGTAGATGAGAAGAAGTTTGGGGTAGATTAGAAAGAAGTTTGGGGTAGATGAGAAGTTTAGGGTAGATAAGAAGTTTGGGGTAGATTAGAAGAAGTTTGGGGTAGATGAGAAGAAGTTTGGGGTAGATGAGAAAAGTTTAGGGGTAGATGAGAAGAAGTTTGGGGTAGATGAGAAGTTTAGGGTAGATGAGTAGTTTGGGGTAGATGAGAAGAAGTTTGGGGTAGATGAGAAAAGTTTAGGGGTAGATGAGAAGTTTGGGGTAGATGAATAGTTTGGGGTAGATGAGAAGAAGTTTTGGGTAGGTGAGAAGAAGTTTGGGGTAGGTGAGAAGAAGTTAGGGGTAGTGGTAGTTGAGAAGTTTGGGGTAGATGAGAAGAAGTTTGGGGTAGATGAGAAGAAGTTTTGGGTAGATGAGCAGAAGTTTGGGTAGATGAGAAGAAGTTTGGGGTAGATGAGAAGATGTTTGGGGTAGATGAGAAGATGTTTGGGTAGATTAGAAAGATGTTTGGGGTAGATGAGAAGAAGTTTGGGGTAGATGAGAAGAAGGTTGGGGTAGATTAGAAGAAGTTTGGGGTAGATGAGAAGAAGGTTGGGGTAGATAAGAAGAAGTTTGGGGTAGATGAGAAGCAGTTTGGGGTAGATGAGAAGCTGATCTGAAGCAATAGTGTGACCTTTTTTAGATAACGATGTTGAATCAATATGGACTCTTCTCTGGTTCTATCTTGGTTTCCTGGACTCTTCTCTGGTTCTGTCTTGGTTTCCTGGACTCTTCTCTGGTTCTGTCTTGGTTTCCTGGACTCTTCTCTGGTTCTGTCTTGGTTTCCTGGACTCTTCTCTGGTTCTGTCTTGGTTTCCTGGACTCTTCTCTGGTTCTGTCTTGGTTTCCTGGACTCTTCTCTGGTTCTGTCTTGGTTTCCTGGACTCTTCTCTGGTTCTGTCTTGGTTTCCTGGACTCTTCTCTGGTTCTGTTCTGTCTTGGTTTCTTGGCCTTGTCTCTGGGTCTGTCTTGGTTTCCTTGGCCTCGTCTCTGGGTCTGTCTTGGTTTCCTGGACTCTTCTCTGGTTCTGTCTTGGTTTCTTGGCCTCTTCCCTGGTTCTGTCTTGGTTTCTTGGCCTCATCCCTGGTTCTGTCTTGGTTTCTTGGCCTCCTCTCTGGTTCTGTATTGGTTTCTTTTCCTCATGTCTGGTTCTGTCTTGGCTTCTTGGCTTCTTCTCCAGTTCTGTTTTGGTTTTTTGGTCTCTTCTCTGGTTCTGTCTTGGTTTCCTGACCTCTTCTCTGGTTCTGTCTTGGTTTCCTGACCTCTTCTCTGGTTCTGTCTTGGTTTCCTGACCTCTTCTCTGGTTCTGTCTTGGTTTCCTGACCTCTTCTCTGGTTCTGTCTTGGTTTCCTGACCTCTTCTCTGGTTCTGTCTTGGTGTCTTGGCCTTTTCACCGGTTCTGTCTTGGTTCTTGGCCTCGTCTCTGGGTCTGTCTTGGTTCTTGGCCTCTTCCCCTGGTTCTGTCTTGGTTTCTTTTCCTCATTTCTGGTTCTGTCTTGGTTTCTTGGCCTCCTCTCTGGTTCTGTATTGGTTACTTTTCCTCATGTCTGGTTCTGTCTTGGTTTCTTGGCCTCCTCTCCGGTTCTTTCTTGGTTTCTTGGCTTCTTCTCCAGTTCTCTTTTGGTTTCTTGCCTCTTCTCCGGTTCTGTTTTGGTTTCTTGGCCTCTTCTACGGTTCTGTCGTGTTTTTTTGCCTTGTCTCTGGTTCTGTCTTGGTTTCTTGGCCTCTTCTACAGTTCTATCTTGGTTTCTTGGCCTCTTCTCCGGTTCCGTCTTGGTTTTATGGCCTAGTCTCCCAGTTCTGTCATGTTTTCTCAACTTTTTACATTTAACCCTTCCCATACTGCCCCCTCCTCCAATTCATCTAAGCTTTCTTTCTCCATTCTGTCTTTCCAATCCTCCCTGGTTTTGTCATAGTTTCTTGGCGTCCTATCCTCCACCATTCCACATACCTCCTCCTGGCCACTTCATGGAGTTCCCCATTCTTCCTCTGCTGTCATGTTGCTGTCCATTGCTTGGCTATCTTCTAGCCTGCCTGGTATGTTAAGCTCACACAAAAAGCAGACACATTGTACTCTCCACCCCAAGGTCCTCTTTCTCCATTCTGAATTTCCATCTTCTCTGCTTCTGTCTGGGTTTCTCTGCCTCTTACCTGCAACCAAGCTCCATGGGATCCTCCAGCCACTTCATGGGGTTTGTGATTCTTTTCTATTGTCCTGCTTCTATCTGTTGCTGAATATTTGATGACCTACCCATCTTGCTGAGCTCAAAAACGGCAGAGGGCCTTGTACTGTTCACCCCAGGTTCATCTCAAGCCTTCTTTCTCTGAACTTTCTGTGTTCTCCGGTTGTGTCTTGATTTCTTGGCCTCTTCTCTGGTTCTGTCTTGGTTTCTGAAGCTTTTACCCTCCACCATTCCACATACCTCCTCCTGGCCACTTCATGGAGTCTCCATTTCTTCCTCTGCTGTCATGTTCTGTCCATTGCTTGGACATCTTCTTGCCTGTCTAGCATGTCAATCCACCCCAAGTTCACCTCAAGTCCTCATTCTCCTTTCTGTCCAGCTTCTCTGGTTCTGTCTTGGTTCTCTGCCTCTTACCCTCAACCATTCTACATATCTCCCCTCAGCCGCCCATGCACTTCTTCATTACTCTTCTGCTGTCCTGTTTCTGCCCATTGCTTAGCTGTCTGCCCGTCTTCTCACAAAAAGCAAAAGAATTGTACTGTCCACCCCAAGTTTATGTCAAGCCTTTCTTCTCCATTCTTTCTCTTTCCATCTTCTCTGGCTCTGTTTTGGTTTCTTGACCTCTTCTCTGGCTCTCTCTTGGCCTCCTGGTCTCTTCTCTGGTTCTGGCTTGGTTTCTTGTCATTTAACCTTCAATTATTCCTCATACCTCCTCCTGTCCTTTCACAGATGTCCTCATTCTTCTCCTGCTGTCTTGTTTCTGCCCATGGTTTGGAGGTCTGCTGACCTGCCTGGCTAGCCAAGCTCACAAAAAGCAAAAGCATTGTACTGTCCAACCCCACGTGTATCCCCAGCCCCTCTGTTCTTTCTCTTTCCATCTTCTCTGGCTCTCTTGGCCTCCTGGCCTCTTCTCTGGTTCTCTCTTGGCCTCCTGGCCTCTTCTCTGATTCTCTCTTGGCCTCCTGGCCTCTTCTCTGGTTCTCTCTTGGCCTCCTAGCCTCTTCTCTGGTTCTGGCTTGGTTTCTTGTCCTTAACCTTCAACTTTTCCTCATACCTCCTCCTGTCCTTTCATAGATGTCCTCATTCTTCTCCTGCTGTCTTGTTTCTGCCCATGTTTGGATGTCTGCTGACCTGCCTGGCTAGCCAAGCTCACAAAAACCAAAATCGCTGTACTGTCCACCCCAAGTTCATCTCACGCCCGTCTGTTCTTTCTCTTTCCATCTTCTCTGGCTCTGTTTTGATTTCTTGGCCTCTTCTTTGGTTCTGGCTTGGTTTCTTGTTCTTTTAACCTTCAACTTTTCCTCATACCTCCTCCTGTCCATTCATAGACGTCCTCATTCTTCTCCTGCTCTCCTGTTTCTGCTTATTGCTTGGATATCTTCTCACCGGCCTGACTTTCTGAGCCCACAAAAAGCAGAAGGCCTCTTGAACTAAATCCTCCCCCTCCAAGTCCATCGGCTGATTTTGGAAAGGTCCGTGTGTGGCCGAACCAGAAATTGAAGGGCATGCTTCGCGACGCGTGATCACGTAAAGTCCCCCCCTCATCACTGAGCCCCCAATTCACATATACCGTGAAGCGAACTCCACACTTCTCCCACCGTAACACGTTCCTGGTCCTCTGGTCTTGGGCTCATCTTCTAATCTTTGTCGTTCTGTCTCTAGAGAGGCTCCAACTACGGCTCCTTGCTCACCATGGAGGGTCAGTTCCAGGTTTACGCCAAGACGGCGTACTACAAGGTAAATGTGTTTGGTTGTACGTGACCGATGCGGGGTGACCGACACGGGGTGACCGACACGGGGTGACCGACACGGGGTGACCGGCGCGGGGTGACCGACGCGGGGTGACCGACGCGGGGTGACCGATGCGGGGTGACCGACACGGGGTGGAACTGACGGGGACAGGAGAGATGACACCAGCAGAGCTGTAATGTAAATGTCACTCCTGGGAGGATGCAGGATCCCTGTACGGCACAGCTGGTCCCATCATCTCACCGATGACCTTTCCTTTCACACATAATTGATGGTCGGCATTTCCTGTCACAACCATTTCCTTTCATCTCCTCTCCAGGGCAACGTTGTGGCTGTGAAGTACCTGAACCAGAAACGCATCGAACTGACCAGGAAGGTTCTCTTCGAGCTGAAATATGTGAGTGTGGAGCCTTCGGATTGTCTGCCTAATGATTCCGAGGGGCCCCGCCGCAAAATGACTCCGAGGGGCCCCGCCGCAAAATGACTCCGAGGGGCCCTGCCGCAAATCCACACATTGGTGTCACTCCACTCCGGGAGGGGGGGGATCGACCGTCCTCAACTCGTGATCGAACTTCACCTCCCCAGACTTTCCAGTATGAGGGCCACAGAGTATGCCTTACAAAGATTCCCATGTCAACAAAACGTCCCCCCTTACTTCAGGGTCCCCCCTTACATCACAATCCCCCCTTACTTCAGGGTCCCCCCTTACATCACACACCCCCCTTACTTCAGGGTCCCCCCTTACATCACACACCCCCCTTACTTCAGGGTCCCCCCTTACATCACAATCCCCCCTTACTTCAGGGTCCCCCCCGTACATCACAATCCCCCCTTACTTCAGGGTCCCCCCTTACATCACAATCCCCCCTTACTTCAGGGACCCCCTTACATCACAATCCCCCCTTACTTCAGGGTCCCCCCTTACATCACAATCCCCCCTTACTTCAGGGTCCCCCCTTACATCACAATCCCCCCTTACTTCAGGGTCCCCCCTTACATCACACTCCCCCCCTTATTTCAGGGTCCCCAGCAGAGTCCCCCTTACATCACAATCCCCCCTTACTTCAGGGTCCCCCCTTACATCACACACCCCCCTTACTTCAGGGTCCCCCCTTACATCACACACCCCCCTTACTTCAGGGTCCCCAGCAGAGTCCCCCTTACATCACAATCCCCCCTTAGTTCAGGGTCCCCCCTTACATCACAATCCCCCCTTACTTCAGGGTCCCCAGCAGAGTCCCCCTTACATTACAATCCCCCCTTACTTCAGGGTCCCTGGGACCAAGGACAGTTAGGCTGGGGAGGAAAGGTCTAGATAATGCTGGATGTCCTCCAGCCAGGAAATGGGGCGGAGCTCTATATGGAGGCGGAGTTTATATTGTGAGAAGCTCACAATGTGCAGTGAAGCCATTTCAGGCCATGGGAGGAGCCGGGACACCTAGAGGATGGAGGGAGGATTGCACCCCTAGGGGGGTCAGTAGCAGGGACCTTCTGATGGAAGCCTCACAGAGGGGCCCCTGGCCCCCTCCTCATCCAAAGGGCCGGACACCTATTATGCTCTATAGGGGGGGGCCCATCTCTGCTAATGAGGGGAGAGCCGGCCGCGGCTCCAGACTGATTGAGTTCAGGACAAGCTCCTCCCTCTCCCTTTTTGGTTGAAGTTTTGGGAAGTCGCGGGCCGGTGTTGAGAGGGAACACAAGGGTGGGGGGGGGGGAGAGGGTAAGGGGGCTACACTCAGGGCCGGGGTGGGGGGGAGAGGGGTAGGGGGGCTACACTCAGGGCCGGGGTGGGGGGGAGAGGGGTAAGAGGGCTACACTCAGGGCCGGGGTGGGGGGGAGAGGGGGTACGGGGGCTACACTGAGGGCCGGGGTAGGGGAGCTACATTCAGGGCCGGGGATAAAGGGAAGAGGTGTAGGAGGACTTAGGTAGGGAAAGTTTTCAGGAAACACTGCTGGCCCCTCACACCAGCCATGATCTGACTGCATTGCATAGAGAGGCACAGAGACCCAGTGATGACATCATCGGGTATAAAATAAGATATGCAATGGAAGGATTATGTTTAGGAATGTCATTATTATGTTAATGAGGGGGGAGGGGAAAGATGAAACTTCAGCTTTAACCCTTTCCTGGTCCTCTGAAGTCAGCCGGGGTGACGTCATTGGGAATAATTGGCAGTGCTTTCCACTGGAGATCGCTCGGCAATGGCCGGTTGTCGGGGATCACATGACAATTCTGAGACCTCCCCCCCCCCCAAAAAAAAAACAAGTCACTAGGGGCTGCTGCTGTGTCCATGTTCTGCGGGGGTCCCCTTAACATGGAGGAGGTGTCGGGGGGGGGGGGGGGTATTTGTTATACAATGTATCGATCTTCCCAATAATCATCTCCTTTCCCATTGCAGATGAGAGACGTACAGAACGAACATTTGACCCGATTTGTCGGCTCGTGTATAGACCCCCCCCAATATCTGTATACTGACCGAGTACTGCCCCCGGGGGAGCCTGCAGGTGAGTACTCCACCATAGAAGATGTGCAGAGCATCGCTCCCTCCCCTCCCCCTCCTCAGGGATCCATATTGATATATTCTGCAGATTATTGCATCACTGACCTCTCTAGAGATCTGCAGAACATCGCTCCCTCCCTTCCCCCTCCTGACATCTCCATATTGATATAATAGGGCTCCATCCTACGCGTTTCGTCACACATGACGTCATCAGGGACACAATACATATAGATATATTCTGCAGATGATCCCATCACTGATCCTTCTAGAGCTCTGCAGAGCATCGCTCCCTCCCCTCCCCCTCCTCAGGGATCCATATGGATATATTCTGCAGATTATTCCATCGCTGACCCCTCTAGAGATCTGCAGAACATCGCTCCATCCCCTCCCCCTCCTGACAGATCCATATTGATGTATTCTGCAGATTATCCCATCATTGACCCCTCTAGAGATCTGCAGAGCATCGCTCCATAATTGTCTATCTCCTCTCTGCAGGATATTCTGGAGAATGAGAGTATTACTCTGGATTGGATGTTCCGATATTCGTTGATAAATGACATTGTGAAGGTAAGCGGGGGGTGGGGGGGAAGGGGCGGGGGGCGGGGGGGGGGGGGGGCGCTGATCTCTGTCCTCAGAATGCCGATCACGCCACCAATCAGGCTGCACTGTAATTGGCAATAATCGATGTAATCAGCATCCATCATCACCTAATGAACGTTCGACTATTACCAACCCATTACAGCTGAACTTTCATCTGCTTATATTTACCCCCCCCCCCCTTCCCGTCCCCCCTTCCCCCTCCTTCCCTCTCCCCCTCCTTCCCTCCCCCCCTCATCAACAAGATAAGGACATTTTTTAATTTGAACCTTTCCATATTCATTACACACCTCATTATAGACATCACTGGGTCTCTGTGCTTCTCTCTGCAAGGCAGGCAGATCATGGCTGGTGGGAGGGGCCGGCAGGGTGCTGTGCGTAACTTCCTGAAAACATCCCAGCACCCCGCCTCAGTACTCCTTTCAAGCTCCCCTCAGTCCTGATGCAATTAGTGGGAGGAGTTATGCAAATAGCGAAATGCCTTACAGGCTGGGTGTCAGTCTGGGGGAGTGAGCAGGCTGTATTGGCATAGGTGACACCCATGCAAATTTGATGTCGGTGGTCCAGATTGGTGGGGAATGTTACTTGGCCTCCTGTATGGTGTCAGTGGTCCAGTCTGTTGGGGAAATACTTGGCCTCCTGTATGGTGTCAGTGGTCCAGTCTGTTGGGGAAATACTTGGCCTCCTGTATGGTGTCAGTGGTCCACACTGGTGGGGAATGTTACTTGGCCTCCTGTATGGTGTCAGTGGTCCAGTCTGTTGGGGAAATACTTAGCCTCCTGTATGGTGTCAGTGGTCCAGTCTGGTGGGGAATGTTACTTGGCCTCCTGTATGGTGTCAGTGGTCCAGTCTGTTGGGGGAAATACTTGGCCTCCTGTATGGTGTCAGTGGTCCAGTCTGTTGGGGAAATACTTGGCCTCCTGTATGGTGTCAGTGGTCCACACTGGTGGGGAATGTTACTTGGCCTCCTGTATGGTGTCAGTGGTCCACACTGTGGTGAATGTTACTTGGCCTCCTGTATGGTGTCAGTGTTCCAGTCTGTTGGGGAAATACTTGGCCTCCTGTATGGTGTCAGTGGTCCAGTCTGTTGGGGAAATACTTAGCCTCCTGTATGGTGTCAGTGGTCCAGTCTGTTGGGGAAATACTTAGCCTCCTGTATGGTGTCAGTGGTCCAGTCTGGTGGGGAATGTTACTTGGCCTCCTGTATGGTGTCAGTTGTCCAGTCTGTTGGGGAAATACTTGGCCTCCTGTATGGTGTCAGTGGTCCAGTCTGTTGGGGAAATACTTGGCCTCCTGTATGGTGTCAGTGGTCCACACTGGTGGGGAATGTTACTTGGCCTCCTGTATGGTGTCAGTGGTCCAGTCTGTTGGGGAAATACTTGGCCTCCTGTATGGTGTCAGTGGTCCACACTGGTGGGGAATGTTACTTGGCCTCCTGTATGGTGTCAGTGGTCCACACTGTGGTGAATGTTACTTGGCCTCCTGTATGGTGTCAGTGTTCCAGTCTGTTGGGGAAATACTTGGCCTCCTGTATGGTGTCAGTGGTCCAGTCTGGTGGGGAAATACTTGGCCTCCTGTATGGTGTCAGTGGTCCAGTCTGTTGGGGAAATACTTGGCCTCCTGTATGGTGTCAGTGGTCCACACTGGTGGTGAATGTTACTTGGCCTCCTGTATGGTGTCAGTGGTCCACACTGGTGGGGAATGTTACTTGGCCTCCTGTATGGTGTCAGTGGCCTCTTGTATGGTGTCAAATGTGATGCTGAGCTGCAGTGATTCGAAGAACTGAAATCCAATGAATGAAAGGGGTGGGGCCAGGGACAGTCAGGCTAGAGTTAGGTGACGCTGGGCGTCCTCCAGCCAGGAAAAGAGGCGGAGCTTTGTCTGACACATGGGGCTATAGAACCTCGCTGGAAAGGAAAGTAATCAAAGTGCTATTTTCATGGTCCTGATTCTGCCCCGTTGGGTTGTCCGTCTCTTTCTCCTTCAGGGAATGCTCTTCCTGCACAACAGCGTCATCGGGTCCCACGGGAACCTCAAGTCCTGCAACTGCGTGGTGGACAGCCGCTTCGTCCTGAAGATCACCGACTACGGCCTGGCCAGCTTCCGTGGGGTGGTGGACTCCGAGGATTCTCACGCTTTTTTTGCCAGTAAGATGGAGGATCTCCACTCAGGAGATCATTGGGTGACATGTAGGGGGACATCTGACTGGAGGCAGCTAAAGGACGACCCTCCTTGTGCCACTGTTACCCAAATGTATGAACCTCGGGGGTGACCGATAGTGTGGGTGGTTGTCATCAAGCTGACCCCTGACCCTAGGTCCTCACTCAGATATCTGGCATACTTTCACTATCCAAAGTGTGTCCTTCTATTGACCTCCTAGTATGGCCTTTCCCAACTAGGGTTCCGTGGAAGTTTGGGGTTCCTCCAGACGTTGCTGGGGATTCCGTGAGCAATGAGCAATTTCTGCCTCTTACATGGGTACCTGATGACATCAGTGACCTTTTTAGTGATCTGTAAGGTGGGGTTCTTCCTACTAAACCTAGGTGTATGGAGCATTCCTCCTATTGACCACGATGTACCATGTGCTGTAGATCTATTAGGGGTTCCTGGAGACCACAAAGGTGTTTCAAGGGTTCCTCCATGCTAAGGTTGTCCTAGTAGAAGGCCTAGAGAAGCAGAATTCCCGATTATCCTGGCAGGTGTTCCTCCATGGGTGAATTTAAGATTTGTATTCGGCTATGTGAAAAATCGGGTCCCACAGGAACCTCAAGTCCTACTACTGCATGATGGACAGCCGCTTCGTCCTGAAGATCACCGACTACGGCCTGGCCAGCTTCCGTGGGGTGGTGGACTCCGAGGATTCTCACGCTTTTTTTGCCAGTAAGCTGGAGGATCTCCACTCAGGAGATCATTGGGCGACATGTAGGGGGACATCTGACTGGAGGCAGCTAAAGGACGACCCTCCTTGTACCACTGTTACCCAAATGTATGAACCTCAGGGTGACCGTGGTGGTTGTCATCAAGCTGACCCCTGACCCTAGGTCCTGACTCAGATATCTGGCATACTTTCACTATCCAAAGTGTGTCCTTCTACTGACCTCCTAGTATGGCCTTTCTTAACCAGGGTTCCGTGGAAGTTTGGGGTTCCTCCAGACGTTGCTTGGGGTTCCGTGAGCAATGAGCAACTTCTGCCTCTTACATGGGTACCTGATGACATCAGTGACCTTTTCAGTGATCTGTAAGGTGGGGTTCTTCCTACTAAACCTAGGTGTATGGAGCATTCCTCCTTTTGACCACGATGTGCCATGTTCTATAGATCTAGTAGGGGTTCCTGGAGACCACAAAGGTGTTTCAATGGTTCCACCATGCTAAAAATGTTGAGAAAGGTTGTCCTAGTAGAAGGCCTAGAGAAGCAGAATTCCCGATTATCCTGGCAGGTGTTCCTCCACGGGTGAATTTCAGATTTGTATTCAGCTATGTGAAAAATTGGGTCCAAGTGGAGCTTCAAAGGGAAGGGAAAGGGATGTTGTTCTGATATCGAAGTCTTCTCGCTTTCTGCTGGCCGTGCCATTCCGAGGTGTTTCCTCATCCATTGTTGTTGTAGAGCGGCTGTGGACGGCTCCGGAGCTCCTCCGTATGGAATCCCCCAATCCTCAGGGGACCCAAAAAGGAGACGTCTACAGCTTTGGAATCATCCTTCAGGAGATCGCTCTCCGAAACGGGGTCTTCTACATGGACAGCGGTGACTACAGCCCCAAAGGTGGGTCTCCTGACCAGTGTGCTGACCCCACGCAGGCTTCAGTAGATTCCTTCTTCCTCTCGTTTTCTCTCCTGTGGTTCCTCTCATTTCCCAAACTCTTCTTTGTTTTCCTTTCAGAAATAATAGAACGCGTGAAGAGCCAGGAAAAGCCGTACTTCCGACCGTCCACCAACCTGTACTGCCATATCCAGGAACTGGGGGTGCTCATGCAGAGGTGCTGGGCAGAGGACCCTCTAGACAGGCCGGACTTCAACCAGATTAAAGTTCTGCTACGAAAGTTCAACAGGTGAGGATCTGCATGCCGAGAACGCCTCTGGGTTCAACTTCCTCCTATTTTCATCTCTGAAGAACCCTACTAAATGGGGCCGGGGGGGGGGGGGGGGAGATATCCATAGAGGGGTCATGGCCGGCATTTACGTATGCAGCATTATTTAGATGTTGTTTTAGTTGGTATTGAGGGACCTAATGTGTGCCAAGAAACATTCCCCACCAGTCTGGTCCTCTGACACCATACATGAGACCAAGTAGATTTCCCCACCAATCTGGATCATGGACATGGTACAGGAGTTCAAGATACATTCTCCACCAGTCTGGACTACTGACACCATAAAGGGGGGGGGGGGCAGGTAATATTCCCGAAAAATCTGCACTATTGACACCATACAGGAGGCCAAGTAACATTCCCCACCAGTGTGGACCACTGACACCATACAGGAGGCCAAGCATTTCCCGACCAGACTGGACCACTGACACCATACAGGAGGCCAAGCATTTCCCGACCGGACTGGACCACTGACACCATACAGGAGGCCAAGTATTTCCCCACCAGACTGGACCACTGACACCATACAGGAGGCCAAGTATTTCCCCACCAGACTGGACCACTGACACCATACAGGAGGCCAAGTAACATTCCCCACCAGTGTGGACCACTGACACCATACAGAAGGCCAAGTAACATTCTCCACCAGTGTGGACCACTGACACCATACAGAAGGCCAAGTAACATTCCCTACCAGTGTGGACCACTGACACCATACAAGATGCCAAATAATATTCCCCACAGTGTGGACCACTGACATTATACAGAAGACCAAAGTAAGATTGACACAATGCAGGAGTCCAAGCATTTCCCCACCAGACTAGACCACTGACACCATACAGGAGGCCAAGCATTTCCCCACCAGACTGGACCACTGACACCGTACAGGAGGCCAAGTATTTCCCCACCAGACTGGACCACTGACACCATACAGGAGGCCAAGTATTTCCCCACCAGACTGGACCACTGACACCATACAGGAGGCCAAGTATTTCCCCACCAGACTGGGCCATTGACACCATACAGGAGGCCAAGCATTTCCCCACCAGACTGGACCACTGACACCGTACAGGAGGCCAAGTATTTCCCCACCAGACTGGACCACTGACACCGTACAGGAGGCCAAGTATTTCCCCACCAGACTGGACCACTGACACCATACAGGAGGCCAAGTATTTCCCCACCAGACTGGGCCACTGACACCATACAGGAGGCCAAGCATTTCCCCACCAGACTGGACCACTGACACCGTACAGGAGGCCAAGTATTTCCCCACCAGACTGGACCACTGACACCATACAGGAGGCCAAGTATTTCCCCACCAGACTGGGCCACTGACACCATACAGGAGGCCAAGTATTTCCCCACCAGACTGGGCCACTGACACCATACAAGAGGTCAAGTAACCTTCCCCACAGTGTGCACCACTGACACCACAAAAAAGGTCAAGTAATTTTCCCTACCAGTCTGGTCCACTGACACCATACAGGAGGCCAAGTAGCATTCCCCTCCAGTGTGGACCACTGACACCACAAAAAGGTCAAGTAACTTTCCCTACCAGACTGGTCCACTGACACCAAACAATAGGCCAAGTAAAATTCCTCACCAGTCTGAACCATTGACACCATACAGGAGGCCAAGAACATTTCCCACCAGTCTAGACCACTAGTGTTATACAGAAGACCAAAGTAAGATTGACACAATACAGGAGGCCACGTATTTCCCCACCAGACTGGACCACTGACACCATACAGGAGGCCAAGTAACATTCCCCACCAGACTGGACCACTGACACCATGCAGGAGGCCAAGTATTTCCCCACCAGACTGGACGACTGACACCATGCAGGAGGCCACCAGACTGGACCACTGACACCATACAGGAGGCCAAGTAACATTCCCCACCAGACTGGACCACTGACACCATGCAGGAGGCCAAGTATTTCCCCACCAGACTGGACCACTGACACCATGCAGGAGGCCACCAGACTGGACCACTGACACCATACAGGAGGCCAAGTAACATTCCCCACCAGACTGGACCACTGACACCATACAGGAGGCCAAGTAACATTCCCCACCAGACTGGACCACTGACACCATGCAGGAGGCCACCAGACTGGACCACTGACACCATGCAGGAGGCCAAGCATTTCCCCACCAGATTGGACCGCTGACACCATACAAGAGGTCAAGTAACATTCCCCACCAGTGTGGACCATCTACACCAAATTTTGACTCTTCATGTTGCAGCAACAATGGAGATTGGTTAGACGGGACAATGTCAGGTTCTGGTGATCCGGTGCTCCCTGTAGCCTCGTTTTCTTGCTCTTAGCTGGCAGAAGGAACCCTGGCTGGTCTTCTGTAGTCCATCTTCTTCGAGGTTCCATAGGTTGGGACTTGTTCCTCACCAGTATGGACCACTAGCACCGTTTGTTAAAAGTTCATAGAATTGTGCCTTGTACCCCAAAATCTCGCTCTCCATCTGTAGGTTGCAACAGAAGTTGCGATTGGTCAGAGCAGGCCACGCTTTTCCAATATCGTCCAGTTCCGGTGTTTCGGTGCTCCCTGTAGCCTCCCTTCCTTGTTCTCAGCCTGCAAGGAGGACCTCCGTTGGTCTTCTCGGTTGGTCTTCTGTAGTCCAGCCTCCTCAAGGTCCCTTCTGTTGAGTGTTTAGATTGGACCTGCTGTAAAGAGACGTTGTTGGAGCATCTGTGGACTTCCAGTCCCCGCTTCCAGGAACATCAGAGGAGTTCCGTGTGTTGGTGGTCCTCTGAGTATTGTTGTGTTCGTGGTCCGCAGGGAGAACAGCACCAACATCTTGGACAATCTGCTGTCCCGCATGGAGCAGTACGCCAACAACCTGGAGGAGCTGGTGGAGGACCGGACCCAGGCCTACCTGGAGGAGAAACGCAAGGCTGAGGCTCTTCTCTACCAGATACTTCCTCAGTGAGTATGAGGACAGAGGGCTGCCCAAACGTTGCTTCTTCTTGTCTGCTGCACCTCCGGCAGAGCAGAGTATTTCAGGAGAGGAGAGTTATAGAGGAAGGAGCGGAGTCCTCCAGCAGTGCAGAGTATTTCAGGAGAGGAGAGTTATAGAGGAAGGAGCGGAGTCCTCCAGCAGTGCAGAGTATTTCAGGAGAGGAGAGGAAGGAGCGGAGTCCTCCAGCAGTGCAGAGTATTTCAGGAGAGGAGAGGAAGGGGCGGAGTCCTCCAGTAGTGCAGAGTATTTCAGGAGAGGAGAGTTATAGAGGAAGGGGCGGAGTCCTCCAGCAGTGCAGAGTATTTCAGGAGAGGAGAGTTATAGAGGAAGGAGCGGAGTCCTCCAGCAGTGCAGAGTATTTCAGGAGAGGAGAGGAAGGGGCGGAGTCCTCCAGTAGTGCAGAGTATTTCAGGAGAGGAGAGTTATAGAGGAAGGGGCGGAGTCCTCCAGCAGTGCAGAGTATTTCAGGAGAGGAGAGTTATAGAGGAAGGAGCGGAGTCCTCCAGCAGTGCAGAGTATTTCAGGAGAGGAGAGGAAGGGGCGGAGTCCTCCAGTAGTGCAGAGTATTTCAGGAGAGGAGAGTTATAGAGGAAGGGGCGGAGTCCTCCAGCAGTGCAGAGTATTTCAGGAGAGGAGAGGAAGGAGCGGAGTCCTCCAGCAGTGCAGAGTATTTCAGGAGAGGAGAGTTATAGAGGAAGGAGAGGAGTCCTCCAGCAGTGCAGAGTATTTCAGGAGAGTTATAGAGGAAGGAGTGGAGTCCTCCAGCAGTGCAGAGTATTTCAGGAGAGAAGAGTCACGAGTGGTCATGCTGCCTCTTTTCCCCCTTGCAGTTCTGTGGCCGAGCAGCTGAAGAGAGGGGAGACAGTGCAGGCCGAGGCCTTTGATAGCGTCACCATCTACTTCAGCGACATTGTGGGGTTCACGGCGCTCTCGGCTGAAAGCACGCCAATGCAGGTACTGCGGAGTGACTCTTTAGTCCTCCTGCCCCCATGTGTCCTCCTCTCCTCCTGTCTTCCTGCCCCCATGTGTCCTTCTCTCCACCTGTCCTCCTCTCCTCCTGCCCCAATGTGTCCTCCTCTCCTCCTGTCCTCCTGCCACCATGTGTCCTTCTCTCCTCCTGTCCTCCTGCCCCCATGTGTCCTTCTCTCCTCCTGTCCTCCTCTCCTCCTGCACTCAGGGTCCTCCTCTCCTCCTGTCCTCCTCTCCTCCTGCACTCAGGGTCCTCCTCTCCTCCTGTCCTCCTCTCCTCGTGTCATCCTCTCCTCCTGTCCTGTCATCCTCTCCTCCTCTCCTCCTGTCGTCCTCTCCTCCTGTCGTCCTCTCCTCCTGTCCTCTTCTCCTCCTCTCCTCCTGTCATCTTCTCCTCCTGTCCTCCTGTCATCCTCTCCTCCTCTCCTCCTGTCATCCTCTCCTGTCCTCCTCTCCTCCTGTCCTCCTCTCCTCCTGTCATCCTCTCCTCCTGTCCTCCTCTCCTCCTGTCGTCCTGTCCTCCTGTCATCCTCTCCTCCTGTTGTCCTCTCCTCCTGTCGTCCTGTCCTTCTCCTTTCCTCCTGTCCTCCTGTCCTCCTCTCCTCCTGTCATCCTCTCCTCCTGTCCTCCTCCTCTCCTCCTCTTCTCCTGTCGTCCTCTCCTCCTCTCCTCCTGTCATCCTCTCCTGTCCTCCTCTCCTCCTGTCCTCTTCTCCTCCTGTCATCCTCTCCTCCTGTCCTCCTCTCCTCCTGTCCTCCTCTCCTCCTGTCGTCCTGTCCTCCTGTCATCCTCTCCTCCTGTCGTCCTCTCCTCCTGTCGTCCTGTCCTCCTCCTTTCCTACTGTCCTCCTCTCCTCCTGTCATCCTCTCCTCCTGTCCTCCTCTCCTCCTGTCTTCCTGTCCTCCTCTCCTCCTGTCCTCCTCTCCTCCTGTCATCCTCTCCTCCTGTCCTCCTGTCATCCTCTCCTCCTGTCGTCCTCTCCTCCTCTCCTCCTGTCGTCCTCTCCTCCTGTCGTCCTCTCCTCCTCTCCTCCTGTCGTCCTCTCCTCCTGTCGTCCTCTCCTCCTGTCGTCCTGTCCTCCTCCTCTCCTCCTGTCCTCCTCTCCTCCTGTCGTCTTCTCCTCCTGTCGTCCTCTCCTCCTGTCGTCCTGTCCTCCTCCTGTCCTCCTCTCCTCCTGTCCTCCTCTCCTCCTGTCATCCTCTCCTCCTGTTCTCCTCTCCTCCTGTCCTCCTGTCATCCTCTCCTCCTGTCGTCCTCTCCTCCTCTCCTCCTGTCGTCCTCTCCTCCTGTCGTCCTGTCCTCCTCTCCTCCTGTCGTCCTCTCCTCCTGTCGTCCTGTCCTCCTCTCCTCCTGTCCTCCTCTCCTCCTGTTCTCCTCTCCTCCTGTCATCCTCTCCTCCTCTCCTCCTGTCGTCCTCTCCTCCTGTCGTCCTCTCCTCCTCCTGTCCTCCTCCTGTCCTCCTCTCCTCCTGTCCTCCTCTCCTCTTCTCCTCCTGTCGTCCTGTCCTCCTCCTCTCCTCCTGTCCTCCTCTCATCCTCTCCCCGCCCGGCGCCTTGTTCTTCGGTCTCACGGTTCCTCTTTCAGGTGGTCACGCTCCTGAACGATCTCTACACTTGCTTTGACGCCATCATTGACAACTTTGACGTGTACAAGGTGAGGAGCGCGGTGGGCGGAGGTCTCCCTCGCCATGCTGAACTCTCAGCTCTTTCCTTCTCCCAATGTAATAATAAATCGTCCTTTTCTCTGGGATGATCACAATTGTCAGGTGGAGACGATCGGCGACGCCTACATGGTGGTCTCCGGGCTGCCGGTCCGCAATGGGAAGCTCCACACCCGGGAGATCGCGCGGATGTCTCTGGCCTTGCTGGACGCTGTCAAGACGTTTAAAATCCGACATCGACCCGCGCAGCAGCTGCGGCTTCGGATAGGAATTCATACAGGTGAGGAGGGGGCGGGGCCAGGTCTATCACCTGCCTAGGGTCCCACCCACAGCTGGAGGTAGGCATGGACCGACTCCGGGAACCGGCGCCACGTCTGTGGATCTACAGCCATGGACACCGACGGTCCGCAGGACTAGCTGTGTTTCTGGGTGTCAGACTGGGGGCCAGATCCACTGGGAGGGGCGTCCCTGAGACCACATGAAGAGGCCGGTGTCACAGTGGCACAAAGGGAGTGCTGGAGACACAGGAGTGCTGGAGACACAGGAGTGCAGGGGACACAGGAGTGCAGGGGACGTTAGAGACACAGGAGTGCAGGGGACACAGAAGTGCAGGAGACACAGGAGTGCAGGAGACACTGGAGACACAGGAGTGCTGGAGACACAGGAGTGCAGGGGACGTTGGAGACACAGGAGTGCAGGGGACGCTGGAGACACAGGAGTGCAGGGGACGCTGGAGACACAGGAGTGCAGGAGACACAGGAGTGCAGGGGACGCTGGAGACACAGGAGACACAGGAGTGCAGGGGATGCCGGCGACACAGGAGTGCAGGAGACACAGGAGTGCAGGGGACGGTGGAGACACAGGAGTGCAGGAGACACTGGAGACACAGGAGTGCAGGAGACACAGGAGTGCAGGGGACGCTGGAGACACAGGAGTGCAGGAGACACAGGAGTGCAGGGGACGCTGGAGACACAGGAGACACAGGAGTGCAGGGGATGCCGGCGACACAGGAGTGCAGGAGACACAGGAGTGCAGGGGACGGTGGAGACACAGGAGTGCAGGAGACACAGGAGTGCAGGAGACACAGGAGTGCAGGGGACGCTGGAGACACAGGAGTGCAGGAGACACAGGAGTGCAGGAGACACAGGAGTGCAGGGGACGCTGGAGACACAGGAGTGCAGGGGACGTTGGAGACACAGGAGTGCAGGGGACGCTGGAGACGCAGGAGTGCAGGAGACACAGGAGTGCAGGGGACGCTGGAGACACAGGAGTGCAGGAGACACAGGAGTGCAGGGGACACAGGAGTGCAGGGGACACAGGAGTGCAGGGGACACAGGAGTGCAGGGGACACAGGAGACGCAGGAGTGCAGGGGACACTGGAGACACAGGAGTGCAGGAGACACAGGAGTGCAGGAGACACAGGAGTGCAGGGGACACTGGAGTGCAGGGGACACTGGACACACAGGAGTGCATGAGACACAGGAGTGCTGGAGACACAGGAGTGCAGGAGACACTGGAGTGCAAGGGACACTGGAGTGCAGGGGACACTGGAGACACAGGAGTGCAGGGGATACTGGAGTGCAGGAGACACTGGAGTGCAGGGGACACTGGAGACACAGGAGTGCTGGGGACACTGGAGACACAGGAGTGCTGGGGATACTGGAGTGCAGGAGTGCAGGGGACACTGGAGACACAGGAGTGCTGGGGATACTGGAGACACAGGAGTGCAGGGGACACTGGAGACACAGGAGTGCTGGGGATACTGGAGACACAGGAGTGCAGGGGACGCAGGAGTGCAGGGGACACTGGAGTGCAGGGGACGCTGGAGACACAGGAGTGCAGGAGACACAGGAGTGCAGGAGTGCAGGGGACACTGGAGACACAGGAGTGCAGGGGACACTGGAGACACAGGAGTGCAGGAGTGCAGGGGACACTGGAGACACAGGAGTGCAGGAGTGCAGGGGACACAGGAGTGCAGGAGTGCAGGGGACACTGGAGTGCAGGAGTGCAGGGGACACAGGAGTGCAGGGGACGCTGGAGACACAGGAGTGCAGGGGACACTGGAGACACAGGAGTGCAGGAGTGCAGGGGACACTGGAGACACAGGAGTGCAGGGGACACTGGAGACACACTGCGCAGTGGGTGGATCTGCTACCTGGACCTGTGCTGTGTGACTTCCTCTCTCCACGCATCACCAGTCAGTCTCATGGTGGCTGAGAGGAACTTCACTTTGATGAGGCTTACTATACATCATACACAGGGGGTGCAGTGGGTGTGTCTTGGATTCCACTCCTGCAATGCAAATAGGTTAGCAAAGGGGTTCCCAGATCATGGAGGAAGTGGGGGGAGGGGCAGGTGTACTCCTTAGCTGGTAAAGCTACTATGAGGGTCCATGATATAATCCCGTACAATAATCCTAGGCAGTCCTGCTTGTCCTACAACTAAGAGCTTGTGTCTGTGTAGGTCCCGTCTGTGCCGGAGTTGTGGGCCTTAAGATGCCTCGATACTGCCTCTTCGGAGATACGGTGAACACGGCATCACGCATGGAGTCCAATGGCGAAGGTGAGATTGCCTGTCTGGATGAGGTATGTGAAGACAACAACTGTAATGCCCGGTCTTGTCTTCTCTTGGAGGAGCAGTAGATGTTTCTTTAGGGTCCTAGAAGGTAGGATTTCTTCAGTTGTGTCCTCCATAGATAGAGCGCTGGGCTCTGGGTTAGAGGTTATTGAAATGTCCACTTGAAATGAGCATAAAGCACCAGATGCCCCCATTGCTTTGGTTCAGGGGTCTCCAAACTTTCTAAACACATGGCCAGTTAACTGTCCTTTGGCTTCAAGAAGTTCCAGACTGTGGCCAGTGGGTGTAGACAATGCCTCATCGTTGGTTTTAAACAAGGAAGAAGGCCCCATGGTTGGTATCAATGGGAAGTTGAGTGCCACCGAGGGTGTCAGTGGGAGGAATGGTGTCCCGTCAGTTGTTGGAATAGTGCCCCAAGGGCCAGATAAAGGCAAGCAAAGGGCCATATCTGGCCACCACTGCTTTCGTTGATAAGATGGTCATTAAAATGGTCCATCAGCACGTGTGACCAGTTCTAACCATGAACCTTCCATCCTTCTGCCTTTCATGTGGTTGATATTTTTGTGTTTTGTAGCACTAAAGATCCACGTTTCCACAGACACACGGAATGTCTTAGAAGAGTTCAGCTGCTTTGAGCTGGAACTGAGAGGTGACGTAGAGATGAAGGTAATGGGCATGTTCTAGATAAGTTCTACTCATTTGTCAGGGTCCTGTCCACGGCAGAAGTTCTGGAAGATCTGGCATTTCTGCCAGTACCCTGCATGGCCGCAGAAGCACACATTAGCCTCAGTTTGGCCTTCCTCAAGTGGCTGGATGATACTATCACGTACCTGGTGATGGAGGCCAATGGAGAGAGGGCTTCTCTTGCGGCTAAGTTCCAGACTCCCCTGAGAGTGGGACAGCGGGAGTCAGGCCCAAAGTGGCACAGGTCGCCTGTGTTAGCACTCCTACAGGCGACCTGTGCCACTTTGGGCCTGACTCCCGCTGTCCCACTCTCAGGGGAGTCTGGAACTTAGCCGCAAGGGAAGACCTCTCTCCATTGGCCTCCATCACCAGGTACGTGATAGTATCATCCAGCCACTTGAGGAAGTGATGAGCCTCCTTATAAAGGCCGTCTGGCACCAAACTGAGGCTAATGTGTGCTTCTGCGGCCACGCAGGGTACTGGCAGAAATGCCATATCTTCCAGAACTTCTGCCGTGGACAGGACCCTGACATCATTCTTCATAGAATGGTCAGTGCTCTTCATACCTCATTCCATCTCTTTCCCAGGGCAAAGGCAAGGTCCGAACCTACTGGCTACTGGGCGAACGAAGCAGCAGCAGCACCCACGGGTGACACCTTGCTGGCCTTCACAGGGGATTATGTGACTTGGGGTACTCTCAATCCTCAACAAGGCCATGTTTGTACCTCACAGACATCTCCACCTCACCGTGGCAATTGACACTAAGGAAGGTGGTGGAGTAAACTGCCAAAACGTGGACCAAAGCCAAAGGAGGCTTGGCCTCCCTCACACGTAGACATGTGAACCAGCACACGCAACCATGCCGTAATGAAAGATGGAGCAGTTGAGGGACTACAAACATCCATGGCAAGGAGCTGTCTCCAAATTGTAAATGGTCTCCCCCACTTGAAAGACCAGATCTGCATTGCGTCTATAGAAGTTCCTGTCCAACACACTAGGTTAAGGCTGAATCATCTGAAGAACGGACGTACGTTCCTCAGAATGCATCGGTGATGTCCTTCAAGAATCAAGTAGCAAATAAGGACCTACAACACCAAAGTCTCTCCTCTGAACTGACAAGGATGGTACTAGCCATCCCATCTACCTCACCTGAGGTCTCTCTATCATGGACGCCTTCATCAAGACCACCCTTCCCTTTCAGCTAGTTAAACCCTAATTTATTTCATATCTCTGTTCCTTGGTTCTAGAGCTTTGTGAGGGTTCAAAAGTGACTGAACCCAGCAGACCAATGGACCCCACAAGCTGGAGCTTCAAGAAGAAAGAACCTCTGATGGGAAATCTTGGCCTCCGACGCCCAACGAAGATTTTATGGGCTACAAATGTGAAGTGGACGTTCCGAATTTACTGCTATAAATATTTCTAAATTCTCGATGAGTTATAGTATTTTTGGGTACATATGGATTTTTGTAGCTCGGTGGTGGAGGAGGCTGTGCGGTTTTTAAGAGGGTTGGGTGAGAAAAGTGGAAAATTGTGTCAAAGACTTACCGTCATTTTCTTTTCCAGGTGCCAGTCCATGGCAGCATACGGTACTGTAGTGTCCCACCATGTTGGTGGCAGGAAAATGGAAAACTGTATCAGATAGTTACCATCTTTTAATTTCCTGATACCAATCCATGGCAAATATTACCACGTGTTTTCCGCCATGTTGGTGACAGGAAATGGAAAATTGTATCAAAGACTTACCATCATTTTCTTTTCCTGGTACCAATCCATGGCAGATACTACCACGTGTTTTCCGCCATGTTGGTGACAGGAAATGGAAAATTGTATCAAAGACTTACCATCATTTTCTTTTCCTGGTACCAATCCATGGCAGATACTACCACGTGTTTGCCGCCATGTTGGTGGCAGGAAATGGAAAATTGTATCAAAGACTTACCGAAATTTCCTTTTCCTGGTACCAATCCATGGCAGATACTACCACGTGTTTGCCGCCATGTTGGTGACAGGAAATGGAAAATTGTATCAAAGACTTACCATCATTTTCTTTTCCTGGTACCAATCCATGGCAGATACTACCACGTGTTTGCCGCCATGTTGGTGACAGGAAATGGAAAATTGTATCAAAGACTTACCGTCATTTTCTTTTCCTGGTACCAATCGATGGTGGCATACAGTACAGTAGTATCCCGCCATGTTGGTGTCAGGAAAATGGAAAATTGTATCAAAGACTTACCGAAATTTCCTTTTCCTGGTACCAATCCATGGCAGATACTACCACGTGTTTGCCGCCATGTTGGCGGCAGGCAATGGAAAATTGTATCAAAGACTTACCGTCATTTTCTTTTCCTGGTACCAATCCATGGTGGCATACAGTACAGTAGTATCCCGCCATGTTGGTGTCAGGAAAATGGAAAATTGTATCAGATAGTTACCATCGGTTTCCTTTCCTGGCATCAATCCATGGCAGATACCACCACGTGTATGCCACCATATTGGCACCAGAAAACAGATTTTCTCGTACTCATCTAGAACAGATGAATACCGTTTCCCATGGGGGGGGTCAGTCTTCTTTCCCGTACAAGTAGAGGGAAGAGTTGGATAGATACCGTTTTACTGCATCAGACTGTCGGTCAGTAGCAGGGGCGGACTGACCATTTGGAAACTCGGGCACTGCCTGAGGGCCCAGGGTCAGTAGGGGGCCCCATGAGATGCCCCTGGTACCTTTTTCATAGGCTTTTTTGCGTTTGGGCAAGGACACAGGGGCCCCATGATCCCCTATTGCCCGGGGGCCCCATGAGTTGTCAGTCCGCCCCTGGTCAGTAATTTAAAGATTCACAACATCCAATGGTGAGGGACATCAAAGGTCATGGATTGGGGGGCATCAGATCAGAGAGAAGATCCGTAGAGGGATCCAAGTCTGCAGATAACAATATAAATGGGCCCATTGTGGAGAGCCACACACAGGCTGGCGGCGTACGGGAACATAAAGCCCCGGCGGCCCGCTAACGATTAAATGAGTTCATTTTCTACTTGAGATTCAAGTCTTTGGTTTCAGACGAGAAAGTAATTAACATGATTACAATGAGCTATTCACCGCGCAGAGCCGACGCTTCCCCGCTGAGAGCCGACCGCCGTGCATACAGAGGACCTCTGGCCGCTCCGCAGACGCGCCTGTCGCTTTAAAGCTGATGGCGCTCATTAAGGGGGAGCGAGTCAGCGAGAAGGCGAGAAATTGGACAATTCGTACTGATGTCTGTCTGTGGAGGAGAGAAGGATCTGTGTGCTCCTCACCGCCGTACCCCTTCTATTGTCATTAACTCCTTCTATAGTCATGGCCCCTTCCATCACCATGACCCCTTCCATCACCATGACCCCTTCCATCACCATGACCCCCTTCCATCACCATGACCCCCTTCCATCACCATGACCCCCTTCCATCACCATGACCCCCTTCCATCACCATGACCCCTTCCATCACCATGACCCCTTCCATCACCATGACCCCCTTCCATCACCATGACCCCTTCCATCACCATGAACCCCTTCCATCACCATGACCCCTTCCATCACCATGAACCCCTTCCATCACCATGACCCCTTCCATCACCATGACCCACTTCCTAGACCATGACCCCCTTCCATCACCAGGACCCCTTCCATCACCATGACCCCTTCCATCACCATGACCCCCTTCCATCACCATGACCCCTTCCATCACCATGACCCCTTCCATCACCATGACCTCCTTCCATCGCCATGACCCCCTTTTATCCCCATTACCCTCTTCCTTCATCATTACCCCTTTCCTTCACCATGACCCCCTTTTGTTGCCATGACCCCGTTCCGTCGCCATGACCCCCTTCCATCGCCATGACCCCCTTCCATCGCCATGACCCCCTTCTATCCCCATTACCCTTTTCCATCACCATGACCCCGTTCCATCACCATGACCCCCTTCCATCGCCATGACCCCCTTCTATCCCCATTACCCTTTTCCATCACCATGACCCCCTTCCACCACCATGACCTCCTTCCATCACCATGACCTCCTTCCATCACCATGACCCCTTCCGTCACCATGGCCCCCTTCCGTCACCATGGCCCCCTTCTGTCACCATGGCCCCCTTCTGTCACCATGGCCCCCTTCCATTGCCATTGCCCCCTTCCGTCACCATGGCCCCCTTCCGTCACCATGGCCCCCTTCCATCACCATGGCCCCCTTCCATCACCATGACCCCCTTCTATCACCATGACCCCTTCCATCACCATGACCCCCTTCTATCGCCATTACACCCTCCATTCCTTAACTCTTTCTGTCTCTCTCCCTCTCTGTACCTTACCCTCCTCCTCCACCCTGTCCTTTCCTTTTTACTCTCTTAATGCCCCCTCCCCCCTCTTCCATTAAACCATTTTCCTCTCTCTTTGTATTAATCCCCCTATGTCTCTCCCTCCCTCTTTCTTTCTTTTTCTTTCTCTCTTTCTCCCCCCCCCCCGCTCTCTCCTATCCCCCCCTCTCTCTCTCTTTCTACCCCCCTCTCCCCCCTTTCTCTCTCCTCCCCCTCTCTCTCCCCCCCTGCTCTCTCTCTCTCTCCTATCCCCCCTCTCTCTCTCTTTCTACCCCCCTCTCCCCCCCCCTTTCTCTCTCCTCCCCCTCTCTCTCTCCTCCCCCCCCCCCCTCTCTCCTCTCTCCCCCTCTCTCTCCTCTCCACCCCCTCTCTCTCTCCTCCCCCTCTCTCCTCTCCCCCCTCTCTCCTCTCCCCCCCCTCCCCCCCTCTCTCCTCTCCCCCCCTCTCCTCTCTCCCCCTCTCCTCTCTCCCCCTCTCTCTCCTCTCCCCCTCTCTCTCCTCTCCCCCACTCTCCTCTCTCCCCCTCTCTCTCCTCTCCCCCCCTCTCTCCTCTCCTCCCCCTCTCTCCTCTCCCCCTCTCTCTCCTCTCCCCCCCTCTCTCCTCTCCTCCCCCTCTCTCCTCTCCCCCTCTCTCTCCTCTCCCCCCCTCTCTCCTCTCCCCCCCCCTCCCCCCCTCTCTCCTCTCCCCCCCCCTCTCTCTCTCCATCATATTGAGGAAAGTACAGCCAGAGAACATTTGATTGGAAACACTCCCTGCACTCCCTGGGCTCCCCTGACATCTGCAGCCCGTCATCCGTACATCCATCATCCCCAGAACAGCCGACCGCCTGACCTAAACCCCCAACGATTCCCCCTCTTGCAGGACGGGGGGGACCCCGAAGGTGATACGAGGGACAGGAGAGGAAAGATTAAAGTACGATCTGGAGGTTCGCTCATCGGGACGAACTTTGCTGTTCATTGGTGTGGCGTGGAACGCGGTCATGTGACGAGGATGAGACACAAATGATGAGATGAATTCAGTGGGGGGGAGAGATAAGTTGTCTTCTGATACGGGAAGAATTGTGCAATGTAGGAATGTTTGTCAGGGCCCCATCGCCCGGGCCCCATCCCCTGGGCCCCATCACCCCCCGCCCGGGCCCCATCCCCTGGGCCCCATCGCCCCCCGGCCGGGCCCTACCTACACCCCTCATCTGGGGGTCTCCTGGACATGTGGCTGAGATTTGTGAGCGTGTGTTCCTCGCCCCCCCAGCCGTGGAGGGGTCACTCCAGCGAAGCGGGTCGATGAGTTCTTGGCGCGGTGGACGCGCTCCCCCCTCTCTGGTTGTGCAATAGCCGGGGAGCAAAGCTGGCTTCCCTCAAATGTCAGGCGGAGGTCCACCAATCCACAAAAGGTCCGGCCAGGCTGACCGAAGGCGAGCCCCGACGTGTGTGGAACGAGCTACCAGCTAGGCTTTGCTAATGACAATAGGGGGTTAATGACCGGGGTCAGAGATCTTCCAGCACGCGGGACAACATTCATCCATTTATCAGCTCTCCCGCTGCCCTCAGGACATCAATTTTATTTGGACGTCCAAAGCAATGGACAGAATGGCGCCTGGCTAGGGTGGATGGAAGCCAGCTGTACAGCCAGAGCCAATCAGAGGAGTCCTAGGTCATGTGATCACCGCGACCATCGGAGCGGTCGGTGAACAAGCCAGGAAATGAACTCGTCCAGGACGAAAAAAACGTTTTATCACCATAACAGATTAGTGAGCGCAGTGCGTGTTCCATGATACGGATTGGGCGATCTGCTCATCAACGCAACAACTGCCGAGAACAAACTAACACAGGAAACGCCTCTGCAGATGTAACTCCTCCCTTCATCCTCCGGGTGTACGGCTCCTCCCCTTCAGTCTTGCACAGGTGTACCGGCTCCTCCCCTTCAGTCTTGCACAGGTGTACCGGCTCCTCCCCTCCAGTCTTGCACAGGTGTAGCGGCTCCTCCTCTTCAGTCTTGCACAGGTGTACCGGCTCCTCCCCTTCAGTCTTGCACAGGCGTACCGGCTCCTCCCCTTCGGTCTTGCACAGGTATACCGGCTCCTCCCCTTCAGTCTTGCACAGGCGTACCGGCTCCTCCCCTTCGGTCTTGCACAGGTATACCGGCTCCTCCCCTTCAGGCTTGCACAGGTGTACCAGGTCCTCCCCTCCAGTCTTGCACAGGTGTACAGGCTCCTCCCCTTCAGTCTTGCACAGGTGTACCAGGTCCTCCCCTTCAGTCTTGCACAGGTGTACCAGCTCCTCCCCTTCAGTCTTGCACAAGTGTACCGGCTCCTCCCCTCCAGTCTTGCACAGGTGTACTGGCTCCTCCCCTCCAGTCTTGCACAGGTGTACCGGCTCATCCCCTCCAGTCTTGCACAGGTGTACAGGCTCCTCCCCTTCAGTCTTGCACAGGTGTACCAGCTCCTCCCCTTCAGTCTTGCACAGGTGTACCGGCTCCTCCCTAGGACTGGAATGGCTTCCTGTGATGTCACTGCACACTGAGAGCGTCTCACAATGTGCATTAGAAGCTGTTTGCCACAGATAAAGCTCCACGCCATTTCCTGGCTGGAGGGCATCCAGCATCATCTTGCTCTTTCCACCCCAACCTATCCCTGGCCCCGCCACTATCATCAGTTCTTGCAATCGTGGAGGCTCAGCATCACATGTGGGCGTTACTTATGCAAATACAGCCTCTAGATTAACACACCCACTCATCAAGGCATTTTGCATAACCCCTCCCACTGCTTGGTCAGGACTGAGGGCTCTTGGGAGGCATACTGAGGCTGGGTGCTGTGATGGTTTCAGGAAGCTATGTACAGCCCCCTACTGGCCCCTCCCACCAGCCATGATCTGCCTGCATTGCATAGAGAAGCACAGAGTTGCAGTGACATCACCAGGTATAATATAGGTTAATGGGGGAGGGGGGACAAGGGAAGGCAAAATATAATCCGATCACATTCAGCCCTGAAGACTTCCAGTGGAATGTTCCTTCCCGTGTGCAATGAGCGGAGTGCAGGGCGCCCTCTCCTGGTGACGTCTGTCTATAGCACAGGAATACTTTCTGCACCCCCAAGTAGACCCCAACGTGGCCGGCTGCAGATTTATACCGCGCACTCCGGCTGTCGGCCTCAGATCATCGCTGTGACAACGAGGAGGCGGAGCAAACGTTTCCAATTATCAACAGACTAAAAACCTCTCTGCATCCAGAAACCCGGGTGACAAGATCAAAGCTGCAGCAAACGGATACAAAACAGATTAAAGCTGCAGCAAACGGATACAAAACAGATTAAAGCTGCAGCAAACGGATACAAAACAGATTAAAGCTGCAGCAAACGGATACAAGAAAGATTAAAGCCGCAGCAAATGGATACAAGACAGATTAAAGCTGCAGCAAACGGATACAAGAGAGATTAAAGCTGCAGCAAACGGATACAAGAGAGATTAAAGCTGCAGCAAACGGATACAAGAGAGATTAAAGCTGCAGCAAACGGATACAAGACAGATTAAAGCCGCAGCAAACGGATACAAAACAGATTAAAGCCGCAGCAAACGGATACAAGAAAGATCAAAGCTGCAGCAAACGGATACAAGAGAGATTAAAGCCGCAGCAAACGGATACAAGAGAGATTAAAGCTGCAGCAAACGGATACAAGAAAGATTAAAGCCGCAGCAAATGGATACAAGAAAGATTAAAGCCGCAGCAAACGGATACAAAGGAGATTAAAGCTGCAGCAAACGGATGCAAGACAGATTAAAGCTGCAGCAAACGGATACAAGAAAGATTAAAGCCGCAGCAAACGGATACAAGAAAGATTAAAGCCGCAGCAAACGGATACAAGACAGATCAAAGCTGCAGCAAACGGATACAAGACAGATTAAAACCGCAGCAAACGGATACAAGAAAGATTAAAGCTGCAGCAAACGGATACAAGAGAGATTAAAGCTGCAGCAAACGGATACAAGAGAGATTAAAGCTGCAGCAAACGGATACAAGACAGATTAAAGCTGCAGCAAACGGATACAAGACAGATTAAAGCTGCAGCAAACGGATACAAGACAGATCAAAGCTGCAGCAAACGGATACAAGAGAGATTAAAGCTGCAGCAAACGGATACAAGACAGATTAAAGCCGCAGCAAACGGATACAAGAAAGATCAAAGCTGCAGCAAACGGATACAAGAGAGATTAAAGCCGCAGCAAACGGATACAAGAAAGATTAAAGCCGCAGCAAACGGATACAAAGGAGATTAAAGCTGCAGCAAACGGATGCAAGACAGATTAAAGCTGCAGCAAACGGATACAAGAAAGATTAAAGCCGCAGCAAACGGATACAAGAAAGATTAAAGCCGCAGCAAACGGATACAAGACAGATCAAAGCTGCAGCAAACGGATACAAGACAGATTAAAACCGCAGCAAACGGATACAAGAAAGATTAAAGCTGCAGCAAACGGATACAAGAGAGATTAAAGCTGCAGCAAACGGATACAAGAGAGATTAAAGCTGCAGCAAACGGATACAAGACAGATTAAAGCTGCAGCAAACGGATACAAGACAGATTAAAGCTGCAGCAAACGGATACAAGACAGATCAAAGCTGCAGCAAACGGATACAAGAGAGATTAAAGCTGCAGCAAACGGATACAAGACAGATTAAAGCCGCAGCAAACGGATACAAGACAGATTAAAGCCGCAGCAAATGGATACAAGACAGATCAAAGCTGCAGCAAATGGACACAAGACAGATTAAAGCTGCAGCAAACGGATACAAGAAAGATTAAAGCCGCAGCAAACGGATACAAGAGAGATTAAAGCTGCAGCAAACGGATACAAGAAAGATCAAAGCTGCAGCAAACGGATACAAAACAGATCAAAGCTGCAGCAAACGGATACAAGACAGATCAAAGCTGCAGCAAACGGATACAAAACAGATTAAAGCTGCAGCAAACGGATACAAAACAGATTAAAGCTGCAGCAAACGGATACAAGAAAGATTAAAGCCGCAGCAAACGGATACAAAACAGATTAAAGCCGCAGCAAACGGATACAAGACAGATCAAAGCTGCAGCAAACGGATACAAAACAGATTAAAGCTGCAGCAAACGGATACAAGAAAGATTAAAGCTGCAGCAAACGGATACAAGAAAGATTAAAGCCGCAGCAAACGGATACAAGACAGATCAAAGCTGCAGCAAACGGATACAAGACAGATTAAAACCGCAGCAAACGGATACAAGAAAGATTAAAGCTGCAGCAAACGGATACAAGAGAGATTAAAGCTGCAGCAAACGGATACAAGAAAGATTAAAGCCGCAGCAAACGGATACAAGAAAGATTAAAGCCGCAGCAAAAGGATACAAGACAGATCAAAGCTGCAGCAAACGGATACAAGAAAGATTAAAGCCGCAGCAAACGGATACAAGACAGATTAAAACTGCAGCAAACGGATACAAAACAGATTAAAGCTGCAGCAAACGGATACAAGACAGATCAAAGCTGCAGCAAACGGATACAAGAAAGATCAAAGCTGCAGCAAACGGATACAAGAGAGATTAAAGCTGCAGCAAACGGATACAAGAGAGATTAAAGCCGCAGCAAACGGATACAAGAAAGATTAAAGCCGCAGCAAACGGATACAAGACAGATTAAAACTGCAGCAAACGGATACAAAACAGATTAAAGCTGCAGCAAACGGATACAAGACAGATCAAAGCTGCAGCAAACGGATACAAGAGAGATTAAAGCTGCAGCAAACGGATACAAGACAGATTAAAGCCGCAGCAAACGGATACAAGACAGATTAAAGCCGCAGCAAACGGATACAAGACAGATTAAAGCCGCAGCAAACGGATACAAGAGAGATTAAAGCCGCAGCAAACGGATACAAGAGAGATTAAAGCTGCAGCAAACGGATACAAGAGAGATTAAAGCTGCAGCAAACGGATACAAGAAAGATCAAAGCTGCAGCAAACGGATACAAAACAGATCAAAGCTGCAGCAAACGGATACAAGACAGATCAAAGCTGCAGCAAACGGATACAAAACAGATTAAAGCTGCAGCAAACGGATACAAAACAGATTAAAGCTGCAGCAAACGGATACAAGAAAGATTAAAGCCGCAGCAAACGGATACAAAACAGATTAAAGCCGCAGCAAACGGATACAAGAAAGATTAAAGCCGCAGCAAACGGATACAAAACAGATTAAAGCTGCAGCAAACGGATACAAGAGAGATCAAAGCTGTAGCAAACGGATACAAAACAGATTAAAGCTGCAGCAAACGGATACAAGAGAGATTAAAGCCGCAGCAAACGGATACAAGAGAGAATAAAGCTGCAGCAAACGGATACAAGAAAGATTAAAGCCGCAGCAAACGGATACAAGACAGATCAAAGCTGCAGCAAACGGATACAAGACAGATTAAAACCGCAGCAAACGGATACAAGAAAGATTAAAGCTGCAGCAAACGGATACAAGAGAGATTAAAGCCGCAGCAAACGGATACAAGAAAGATTAAAGCCGCAGCAAAAGGATACAAGACAGATCAAAGCTGCAGCAAACGGATACAAGAAAGATTAAAGCTGCAGCAAATGGATACAAGAAAGATTAAAGCCGCAGCAAACGGATACAAGAAAGATTAAAGCCGCAGCAAAAGGATACAAGACAGATCAAAGCTGCAGCAAACGGATACAAGAAAGATTAAAGCCGCAGCAAACGGATACAAGACAGATTAAAACTGCAGCAAACGGATACAAAACAGATTAAAGCTGCAGCAAACGGATACAAGACAGATCAAAGCTGCAGCAAACGGATACAAGAAAGATCAAAGCTGCAGCAAACGGATACAAGAGAGATTAAAGCTGCAGCAAACGGATACAAGAGAGATTAAAGCCGCAGCAAATGGATACAAGAAAGATCAAAGCTGCAGCAAACGGATACAAAACAGATTAAAGCTGCAGCAAACGGATACAAAACAGATTAAAGCCGCAGCAAACGGATACAAGAAAGATCAAAGCTGCAGCAAACGGATACAAGAAAGATTAAAACCGCAGCAAACGGATACAAGAGAGATTAAAGCCGCAGCAAACGGATACAAGAAAGATCAAAGCTGCAGCAAACGGATACAAAACAGATTAAAGCTGCAGCAAACGGATACAAGAAAGATCAAAGCCGCAGCAAACGGATACAAGAAAGATTAAAGCCGCAGCAAACGGATACAAGAAAGATCAAAGCTGCAGCAAACGGATACAAGAAAGATTAAAGACGCAGCAAACGGATACAAGAAAGATTAAAGCTGCAGCAAACGGATACAAGAGAGATTAAAGCCGCAGCAAACGGATACAAGAGAGATTAAAGCCGCAGCAAACGGGACAAGAAAGATTAAAGCCGCAGCAAACGGATACAAGAAAGAATAAAGCTGCAGCAAACGGATACAAGAAAGATCAAAGCCGCAGCAAACGGATACAAGAAAGATTAAAGCCGCAGCAAACGGATACAAGAGAGATTAAAGCTGCAGCAAACGGATACAAGAAAGATTAAAGCTGCAGCAAACGGATACAAGAGAGATCAAAGCCGCAGCAAACGGATACAAAGGAGATTAAAGCTGCAGCAAACGGATACAAGAGAGATTAAAGCTGCAGCAAACGGATACAAGAAAGATCAAAGCTGCAGCAAACGGATACAAGAGAGATTAAAGACGCAGCAAACGGATACAAGAGAGATTAAAGACGCAGCAAACGGATACAAGAGAGATTAAAGCCGCAGCAAACGGGTACAAGAAAGATTAAAGCCGCAGCAAACGGATACAAGACAGATTAAAGCCGCAGCAAACGGATACAAAACAGATTAAAGCTGCAGCAAACGGATACAAGAAAGATTAAAGCCGCAGCAAACGAATACAAGAGAGATCAAAGCCGCAGCAAACGGATACAAGAAAGATTAAAGCCGCAGCAAACGGATACAAGAGAGATTAAAGCTGCAGCAAACGGATACAAGAAAGATTAAAGCTGCAGCAAACGGATACAAGAGAGATCAAAGCCGCAGCAAACGGATACAAAGGAGATTAAAGCCGCAGCAAACGAATACAAGAGAGATCAAAGCCGCAGCAAACGGATACAAGAAAGATTAAAGCCGCAGCAAACGGATACAAGAGAGATTAAAGCTGCAGCAAACGGATACAAGAAAGATTAAAGCTGCAGCAAACGGATACAAGAGAGATCAAAGCCGCAGCAAACGGATACAAAGGAGATTAAAGCTGCAGCAAACGGATACAAGAGAGATTAAAGCTGCAGCAAACGGATACAAGAGAGATTAAAGCTGCAGCAAACGGATACAAGAGAGATTAAAGACGCAGCAAACGGATACAAGAGAGATTAAAGCCGCAGCAAACGGGTACAAGAAAGATTAAAGCCGCAGCAAACGGATACAAGACAGATTAAAGCCGCAGCAAACGGATACAAAACAGATTAAAGCTGCAGCAAACGGATACAAAACAGATTAAAGCCGCAGCAAACGAATACAAGAGAGATTAAAGCCGCAGCAAACGAATACAAGAGAGATCAAAGCCGCAGCAAACGAATACAAGAGAGATCAAAGCCGCAGCAAACGGATACAAGAGAGATTAAAGCTGCAGCAAACGGATACAAGAGAGATTAAAGCCGCATCATGCTGCAGTTTTATTAGCGGAAGGCCATGTAATGTGCATTGCAGACAATGGCGGAATAAACCGGCAGATATCTGTGATTTGGTTCCTTCTACATAAAGCACATCCCGGGGTGGTGACCCCAAAATGAAACGTCATGTGACCCCCCAGTGTCCCTGTACAACGCTGAGCTTCCGGGACCAATCAGAATCCAAGCAGTTATCATAGCGGAAGAGGAGATCCATATTGTAGTTCCCGGAATGCAGGAAATAGGGAGGAAGGTTTGATAGGATGGGGGGGGGGGAGCAGATATGTGAGGGGGGGTCAGGAGTGCAGGAGTGTTGTCACCCTCTGAGGAGGGGGGAGAGGATGACCGACAGACCATTAAAGATGGAGTTTAATCTGATTTTATTCTGCCCCCCCCCCCACCTTATCAACATGACAAAATCATTTTTTTAAAATAATATTTCCATGATATTTCCTATTTTATTTCAGGTGATCTCATGACTGGGTCCCTGTGCTTCTCCATGCAGTGCAGGCAGATCAGGGCTGGTGGGAGGGGCCGGCGGGGGAGGGCTGCATGCAGCTTCCTGAAAACATCCCGGCAGACAGAGGGGTGCAGCTGAAGGATGGAGGTCAGATTTCGGGGTGACGGGCAGGCAGCAATATTCTGATTGGTGAAGGAAGAGCGGGGAATCGGCCGTCACTTGGGAGAAGATGTCCAATAAATCCAATAAAATGATCCATACCCGATCACATCGATCAATACCTGATTACATTGATCAATACTACTCGATCACATCGATCAATACCCAATCACATCAATCAATACCCAATCACATCAATCAATACCAGATCACATCAATCAATACCAGATCACATCAATCAATACCTGATCACATCGATCAATACCAGATCACATCGATCAATACCAGATCACATCAATCAATACCTGATCACATCAATCAATACCAGATCACATCGATCAATACTGGATCACATCAATCAATACCAGATCACATCGATCAATACTGGATTACATCAATAAATGCCTGATCACATCGATCAATACCCGATTACATCAATCAATACCTGATCACATTGATCAATACTACTCGATCACATCGATCAATACCCGAACACATCAATTAATACCCAATCACATCAATCAATACCCGATCACATCAATCAATACTGGATCACATCAATCAATACCAGATAACATCAATCAATACTGGATCACATCAATCAATGCCTGATCACATCGATCAATACCCAAACATATCAATTAATACCTGATCACATCAATCAATACCAATTCACATCAATCAATACCAGATCACATCGGTCAATACCCGATACGCAGCATGCCCGAGGCAGCCCCACCCCCATTCCCTCTGCACCCCAGCGGGCCAATGGCAATATGACAAGTGACAGCGCGGTCTCCATCGGCCCGCCCCCAACGCCTGGAAATGGCGGCGTGGCCCCTTTAAGATGCAATCTCTGGTCCCCGGGATTCAGGAGACCCCCGACATCTCCTTTAAGTGCCGGGAATGATGGGAGACGGCGCCCCCCCGACAGGAGCCGCGGGAATTCAGCGAGCGTTCCTGCGTTCTGCCGTAATCCCCCCTCCCCCGCGCAATTATAATCCATTCCGGGGGCCACTATCCACTGACACCAATGACTTGGGGGCCTCTAGTCCACTGACACCAATATTATTGGTTTTATTTTCTCCTGGGGCCATAATCCCACTGACACCCAGCGATTTGGGGACTGCCCTGACGCCATAATCCCACTGACACCCAGCGATTTGGGGACTGCCCTGACGCCATAATCCCACTGACACCCAGCGATTTGGGGACTGCCCTGACTCCATAATCCCACTGACACCCAGGGATTTGGGGACTGCCCTGACGCCATAATCCCACTGACACCCAGCGATTTGGGGACTGCCCTGACTCCATAATCCCACTGACACCCAGCGATTTGGGGACTGCCCTGACGCCATAATCCCACTGACACCCAGCGATTTGGGGACTGCCCTGACGCCATAATCCCACTGACACCCAGCGATTTGGGGACTGCCCTGATGCCATAATCCCAGTGACACCAGAGATTTGGGGACTGCCCTGACGCCATAATCCCACTGACACCCTGCGATTTGGGGGGCTGCCCTGACGCCATAATCCCACTGACACCCAGGGATTTGGGGACTGCCCTGACGCCATAATCCCACTGACACCCAGCGATTTGGGGACTGCCCTGATGCCATAATCCCAGTGACACCAGAGATTTGGGGACTGCCCTGACGCCATAATCCCACTGACACCCAGCGATTTGGGGACTGCCCTGACGCCATAATCCCACTGACACCCAGCGATTTGGGGACTGCCCTGACGCCATAATCCCACTGACACCCAGCGATTTGGGGACTGCCCTGACGCCATAATCCCACTGACACCCAGCGATTTGGGGACTGCCCTGACTCCATAATCCCACTGACACCCAGGGATTTGGGGACTGCCCTGACGCCATAATCCCACTGACACCCAGCGATTTGGGGACTGCCCTGACTCCATAATCCCACTGACACCCAGCGATTTGGGGACTGCCCTGACGCCATAATCCCACTGACACCCAGCGATTTGGGGACTGCCCTGACGCCATAATCCCACTGACACCCAGCGATTTGGGGACTGCCCTGATGCCATAATCCCAGTGACACCAGAGATTTGGGGACTGCCCTGACGCCATAATCCCACTGACACCCTGCGATTTGGGGGGCTGCCCTGACGCCATAATCCCACTGACACCCAGGGATTTGGGGACTGCCCTGACGCCATAATCCCACTGACACCCAGCGATTTGGGGACTGCCCTGATGCCATAATCCCAGTGACACCAGAGATTTGGGGACTGCCCTGACGCCATAATCCCACTGACACCCTGCGATTTGGGGGGCTGCCCTGACGCCATAATCCCACTGACACCCTGCGATTTGGGGGGCTGCCCTGACGCCATAATCCCACTGACACCCTGCGATTTGGGGGGCTGCCCTGACGCCATAATCCCACTGACACCCAGCGATTTGGGGGGCTGCCCTGACGCCATAATCCCAGTGACACCAACGATTGAGGATGTACTCTCCTAGGGGCCAGCATCCATTGACAGAACCGGTTTGGGGCAGCTGCTCTCTCTGTTGGGGGGTAGAAGGTTCTGGAAGGTTCCTCCAGTCCTTGGTCTCACGAAGTGGAGAATCTCCGACCTAGAGAAGGAGCGCGGCCCTGGGGGGGACACAAATGGTCAACTGGGGGCCCAACTTTTGTTCATTTTCAGAAATGATTCCAGACTCCAAAGGTTGTCAGAAGCCAGAGCCGGGAGTTGGGTGTCGGTGGTTGGGTGGTGAAGGGTTAACAGCTGCACACATGGAAGCTTCTCATTCCCGGGGGATTTAGGACCTGCTGGGAACGGGAGTCCTGACTGGTGGCCTTCACTTCGGTGATTTACGCTTTCCGCGGTGTCACCCCCGTGTCACGCTCCCAGCAGGAGAGCCATTTCACCTTGACGTGTTTCCAGGAATAAAGCACGCATGGTCGCACGCTCATCAATCTCCGACCCCCACTGAGCTGCCCTGGCAGTTGGATGGCCTAGCCGCTTCTGTGAAACTACAAGTACCAGCCGGCCCTGCAGATCACAGGGGGGGGGGAGGGGGTGTCAGGAAACTTGGGCACAGATGGCCAAGGAAAGGAAGATTTGGAGGATCTGTGAAGGGTTCATTCTGAGCCGTGGGGAGGTTTCAAAGGGTTCCTCCCAGGGGCCCGTGCCCAGGGCAGTACTGAAAATACCCGGGTACTACCACTGAGATATGGAGGACCCCATGGGCACTGACACCAATGATATGGAGGACCCCATGGGCACTGACACCAATGATATGGGGGGGCCACTATCCCACTGACACCAATGATATGGGGGCCACTATCCCACTGACACCAATGATATGGGGGCCACTATCCCACTGACACCAATGATATGGGGGCCACTATCCCACTGACACCAATGATATGGGGGCCACTATCCCACTGACACCAATGATATGGGGGCCACTATCCCACTGACACCAATGATATGGGGGCCACTATCCCACTGACACCAATGATATGGGGGCCACTATCCCACTGACACCAATGATATGGGGGCCACTATCCCACTGACACCAATGATATGGGGGCCACTATCCCACTGACACCAATGATATGGGGGCCACTATCCCACTGACACCAATGATATGGGGGGCACTATCCCACTGACACCAATGATATGGGGGCCACTATCCCACTGACACCAATGATATGGGGGCCACTATCCCACTGACACCAATGATATGGGGGGGCACTATCCCACTGACACCAATGATATGGGGGCCACTATCCCACTGACATCAACGATATGGGGGCCACTATCCCACTGACACCAATGATATGGGGGCCACTATCCCACTGACACCAATGATTTAGGGAGCTGGTCTTCCCTGGGGGCCACTATCCCACCAACACCAATGATTTAGGGAGCTGGTCTTTCCTGGGGGCCACTATCCCACCAACACCAATGATTTAGGGAGCTAGTCTTCCCTCGGGGCCACTATCTCACCAACACCAATGATTTATGGAGCTAGTCTTCCCTGGGGGCCACTATCTCACCAACACCAATGATTTAGGGAGCTAGTCTTCCCTGGGGGCCACTATCTCACCAACACCAATGATTTATGGAGCTAGTCTTCCCTGGGGGCCACTTTCTCACCAACACCAATGATTTAGGGAGCTGGTCTTCCCTGAGGGCCACTATCTCACCAACACCAATGATTTAGGGAGCTGGTCTTCCCTGGGGCCACTATCTCACCTGGGGGCCACTATCTCACCAACACCAATGATATAGGGAGCTAGTCTTCCTTGGGGGCCACTATCTCACCAAAACCAATGATTTAGGGAGCTAGTCTTTCCTGGGGGCCACTATCTCACCAACACTAATGATTTAGGGAGCTAGTCTTCCCTGGGGGCCACTATCTCACCAACACCAATGATTTAGGGAGCTAGTCTTCCCTGAGGGCCAATATCTCACCAACACCAATGATTTAGGGAGCTAGTCTTCCCTGGGGGCCACTATCTCACCAACACCAATTATTTATGGAGCTAGACTTCCCTGGGGGCCACTATCTCACCAACACCAATGATTTATGGAGCTAGTCTTCCCTGGGGGCCACCATCCTACCAACACCAATGATTTAGGGAGCTAGTCTTCCCTGGGGGCCACTTTCTCACCAACACCAATGATTTAGGGAGCTAGTCTTCCCTGGGGGCCACTATCTCACCAACACCAATGATTTAGGGAGCTAGTCTTCCCTGGGGGGCCACTATCTCACCTGGGGGCCACTATCTCACCAACACCAATGATTTAGGGAGCTAGTCTTCCCTGAGGGCCACTATCTCACCAACACCAATGATTTATGGAGCTAGTCTTCCCTGAGGGCCACTATCTCACCAACACCAATGATTTATGGAGCTAGTCTTCCCTGAGGGCCACTATCTCACCAAAACCAATGATTTAGGGAGCTGGTCTTCCCTGGGGGCCACTATCTCACCAACACCAATGATTTAGGGAGCTGGTCTTCCCTGGGGCCACTATCTCACCTGGGGGCCACTATCTCACCAACACCAATGATATAGGGAGCTAGTCTTCCCTGGGGGCCACTATCTCACCAACACCAATGATTTAGGGAGCTAGTCTTCCCTGGGGGCCACTATCTCACCAGCACCAATGATTTAGGGAGCTAGTCTTCCCTGGGGGGCCACTATCTCACCAACACCAATGATTTAGGGAGCTGGTCTTCCCTGGGGCCACTATCTCACCTGGGGGCCACTATCTCACCTGGGGGCCACTATCTCACCAACACCAATGATATAGGGAGCAAGTCTTTCCTGGGGGCCACTATCTCACCAACACTAATGATTTAGGGAGCTAGTCTTCCCTGGGGGCCACTATCTCACCAACACCAATGATTTAGGGAGCTAGTCTTCCCTGGGGGCCACTATCTCACCAACACCAATGATTTATGGAGCTAGACTTCCCTGGGGGCCACTATCTCACCAACACCAATGATTTATGGAGCTAGACTTCCCTGGGGGCCACTATCTCACCAACACCAATGATTTAGGTAACTAGTCTTCCCTGGGGGCCACTATCTCACCAACACCAATGATTTATGGAGCTAGTCTTCCCTGGGGGCCACTATCCTACCAACACCAATGATTTATGGAGCTAGACTTCCCTGGGGGCCACTATCTCACCAACACCAATGATTTATGGAGCTAGTCTTCCCTGGGGGCCACCATCCTACCAACACCAATGATTTAGGGAGCTAGTCTTCCCTGGGGGCCACTATCTCACCAAAACCAATGATATAGGGAGCTAGTCTTCCCTGGGGGGGCACTATCTCACCTGGGGGCCACTATCTCACCAACACCAATGATTTAGGGAGCTAGTCTTCCCTGGGGGGGCACTATCTCACCTGGGGGTCACTATCTCACCAACACCAATGATTTAGGGAGCTAGTCTTCCCTGAGGGCCACTATCTCACCAAAACCAATGATTTAGGGAGCTGGTCTTCCCTGGGGGCCACTATCTCACCAACACCAATGATTTAGGGAGCTGGTCTTCCCTGGGGGCCACTATCTCACCAACACCAATGATTTAGGGAGCTGGTCTTCCCAGAGGGCCACTATCTCACCAAAACCAATGATTTAGGGAGCTGGTCTTCCCTGGGGGCCACTATCTCACCAACACCAATGATTTAGGGAGCTGGTCTTCCCTGGGGCCACTATCTCACCTGGGGGGCACAATCTCACCAACACCAATGATATAGGGAGCTAGTCTTCCCTGGGGGCCACTATCTCACCAAAACCAATGATTTAGGGAGCTAGTCTTCCCTAGGGGCCACTATCTCACCAACACCAATGATTTATGGAGCTAGTCTTCCCTAGGGGCCACTATCTCACCAACACCAATGATTTAGGGAGCTAGTCTTCCCTGGGGGCCACTATCTCACCAACACAAATGATTTATGGAGCTAGTCTTCCCTAGGGGCCACTATCTCACCAACACCAATGATTTAGGGAGCTAGTCTTCCCTGGGGGCCACTATCTCACCAACACCAATGATTTAGGGAGCTAGTCTTCCCTGGGGGCCACTATCTCACCAAAACCAATGATTTAGGGAGCTAGTCTTCCCTGGGGGCCACTATCTCACCAACACCAATGATTTATGGAGCTAGTCTTCCCTGGGGGCCACTATCTCACCAACACCAAAGATTTATGGAGTTAGTCTTCCCTGAGGGCCACTATCTCACCAGCACCAATGATTTAGGGAGCTAGTCTTCCCTGAGGGGCCACTATCTCACCAACACCAATGATTTAGGGAGCTGGTCTTCCCTGGGGCCACTATCTCACCTGGGGGCCACTATCTCACCTGGGGGCAACTATCTCACCAACACCAATGATATAGGGAGCTAGTCTTCCTTGGGGGCCACTATCTCACCAAAACCAATGATTTAGGGAGCTAGTCTTTCCTGGGGGCCACTATCTCACCAACACTAATGATTTAGGGAGCTAGTCTTCCCTGGGGGCCACTATCTCACCAACACCAATGATTTAGGAAGCTAGTCTTCCCTGGGGGCCACTATCTCACCAACACCAATGATTTAGGGAGCTAGTCTTCCCTGGGGGCCACTATCTCACCAACACCAATGATTTATGGAGCTAGACTTCCCTGGGGGCCACTATCTCACCAACACCAATGATTTATGGAGCTAGTCTTCCCTGGGGGCCACTATCCTACCAACACCAATGATTTAGGGAGCTAGTCTTCGCTGGGGGGCCACTATCTCACCAACACCAATGATTTAGGGAGCTAGTCTTCCCTGGGGGGCCACTATCTCACCTGGGGGCCACTATCTCACCAACACCAATGATTTAGGGAGCTAGTCTTCCCTGAGGGCCACTATCTCACCAACACCAATGATTTATGGAGCTAGTCTTCCCTGAGGGCCACTATCTCACCAACACCAATGATTTAGGGAGCTGGTCTTCCCTGAGGGCCACTATCTCACCAACACCAATGATTTAGGGAGCTGGTCTTCCCTGGGGCCACTATCTCACCTGGGGGCCACTATCTCACCAACACCAATGATATAGGGAGCTAGTCTTCCCTGGGGGCCACTATCTCACCAAAACCAATCATTTAGGGAGCTAGTCTTTCCTGGGGGCCACTATCTCACCAACACTAATGATTTAGGGAGCTAGTCTTCCCTGGGGGCCACTATCTCACCAACACCAATGATTTAGGGAGCTAGTCTTCCCTGGGGGCCACTATCTCACCAACACCAAAGATTTATGGAGCTAGTCTTCCCTGAGGGCCACTATCTCACCAGCACCAATGATTTAGGGAGCTGGTCTTCCCTGAGGGCCACTATCTCACCAACACCAATGATTTAGGGAGCTGGTCTTCCCTGGGGCCACTATCTCACCTGGGGGCCACTATCTCACCAACACCAATGATATAGGGAGCTAGTCTTCCCTGGGGGCCACTATCTCACCAAAACCAATCATTTAGGGAGCTAGTCTTTCCTGGGGGCCACTATCTCACCAACACTAATGATTTAGGGAGCTAGTCTTCCCTGGGGGCCACTATCTCACCAACACCAATGATTTAGGGAGCTAGTCTTCCCTGGGGGCCACTATCTCACCAACACCAAAGATTTATGGAGCTAGTCTTCCCTGAGGGCCACTATCTCACCAGCACCAATGATTTAGGGAGCTAGTCTTCCCTGGGGGCCACTATCTCACCAACACCAATGATTTAGGGAGCTAGTCTTCCCTGGGGGCCACTATCTCACCAACACCAATGATATAGGGAGCTAGTCTTCCCTGGGGGCCACTATCTCACCAAAACCAATGATTTAGGGAGCTAGTCTTTCCTTGGGGGCCACTATCTCACCAACACTAATGATTTAGGGAGCTAGTCTTCCCTGGGGGCCACTATCTCACCAACACCAATGATTTATGGAGCTAGTCTTCCTGGGGGCCACTATCTCACCAACACTAATGATTTAGGGAGCTAGTCTTCCCTGGGGGCCACTATCTCACCAACACCAATGATTTAGGGAGCTAGTCTTCCCTGAGGGCCACTATCTCACCAACACCAATGATTTATGGAGCTAGTTTTCCCTGGGGGCCACTATCTCACCAACACCAAAGATTTATGGAGCTAGTCTTCCCTGAGGGCCACTATCTCACCAACACCAATGATTTAGGGAGCTAGTCTTCCCTGAGGGGCCACTATCTCACCAACACCAATGATTTAGGGAGCTAGTCTTCCCTGGGGGCCACTATCTCACCAACACCAATGATTTAGGCAGCTAGTCTTCCCTGGGGGCCACTATCTCACCAACACCAATGATTTAGGCAGCTAGTCTTCCCTGGGGGCCACTATCCCACTGACACAAAACATTGGGGAACTATTCTCCCCTCATGGCCATTATCTCACCAACACCATTGATTTGGGGGCCAGTTTTGCTTGGGGGCCACTATACCACCAATACCAATGGTTTACAGGGTATTCTTCCACAGGACCATTACCCCACTAACACCAACAATTTTGGGAACTATTCTTTCTTGGTTCCCACTATTCAACTGGCGCTAACATTCTGGGGGCTCTTCTTCTCTGAGGGCCACTATGTCACTACCACCAATGATTTAGAGGGTATTCTTCCCTGGGGGCCACTATCCCACTGACACCAATGGTTTGGGTGGTATTCTTCCCTGGGGGCCACTATCTCACTGACACCAATGGTTTGGGGGTTGTTCTTACCTGGGGCCACTATCCCACTGACAGCAATGATTTGGGAGGTATTCTTCCATGGGGGCCACTATCCCATTGGCACCAATGATTTGGGAGGTATTCTTCCATGGGGGCCACTATCTCACTGACACCAGTGATTTGGGGGGTATTCTTTCTTTGGGGTCCACTATCTCACTGACACCAGTGATTTGGGGGGTATTCTTCCTTGGGGGGCCACTGTCTCACTGACACCAATGATTGGGAAGCTGTTTTTCTGTGAGGGCCACACTCCCCTGACAACAATGAAGGACCGGTTCGAGTCGATCTGTCTGTGCAGGGTTATGAGGCATCATGAGGAGGCCTTGGGGTGTTCACTGCTGAACGCAGGAGACTTCCGTGTACGTGTTGTCACCATCAGCCCACCATGGATGCGTCTCAACACTGAAAAATCGCTATAAAGCATTGAGTCAGACTGTTCGATCTCTAATGACGTGTCCATCTATGGTCAGTCTATGATCCATCCATGGTCAGTCTATGGTCCATCCATGGTCAGTCTGTGGTCCATCCACGGCCAGTCTATGATCCATCCATGGTCAGTCTATGATCCATCCATGGTCAGTCTATGGTCCATCCATGGTCAGTCTGTGGTCCATCCACGGCCAGTCTATGATCCATCCATGGTCAGTCTGTAGTCCATCCATGGTCAGTCTGTAGTCCATCCATGGTCAGTCTATGATTCATCCATGGTCAGTCTATGGTCCATCCATGGTCAGTCTGTGGTCCATCCATGGTCAGTCTGTAGTCCTTCCATGGTCAGTCTGTGGTCCATCCATGGTCAGTCTATGGTCCATCCATGGTCAGTCTATGGTCCATCCATGGTCAGTCTATGGTCCATCTGTGGTCTGTCTATGGTCCATCCATGGTCAGTCTATGGTCCATCCATGGTCAGTCTATGGTCCATCCGTGGTCAGTCTGTGGTCCATCCATGGTCAGTCTGTGGTCCATCCATGGTCAGTCTGTGGTCCATCCATGGTCAGTCTATGGTCAGTCTATGGTCCATCCATGGTCAGTCTATGATCCATTCACTGTCTGTCTATGGTCCATCCATGGTCAGTCTGTGGTCCATCCATGGTCAGTCTGTGGTCCATCCATGGTCAGTCTATGGTCCATCCATGGTCAGTCTATGGTCCATCCACGGTCAGTCTATGGTCCATCGACGGCCAGTCTATGATCCATCCATGGTCAGTCTATGGTCCATCTATGGTCAATCTATGGTCCATCCATGGTCAGTCTATGATCCATCCATGGTCCGTCTATGGTCCATCTATGGTTAATCTATGGTCCATCCATGGTCAGTTTATGGTCCATCCATGGTCAGTCTGTGGTCCATCTATGATCCATCCATGGTCAGTCTATGGTCCATCTATGGTTAGTCTATGGTCCATCCATGGTCAGTTTATGGTCCATTCATGGTCAGTCTGTGGTCCATCCATGGTCAGTCTATGGTTTGTCTATGGTCTATCCATGGTCAGTTTATGGTCCATCCATGGTCAGTCTATGGTCCATCCATGGTCAGTCTATGGTCCATCCATGGTCAGTCCATGGTCCATCCATGGTCAGTCTATGGTCCATCCAGGGTTAGTCTATGGTCTGTCTATGGTCCATCCATGGTCAGTCTATGGTCTGTCTATGGTCCATCCATGGTCAGTCTATGATCCATCCACGGCCAGTCTATGATCCATCCATGGTCAGTCTATGGTCCATCCATGATCAGTCTATGATCCATCCATGGTCAGTCAATGGTCCATCCATGGTCAGTCTGTAGTCCATCTATGGTCCATCCATGGTCAGTCTATGGTCCATTTATGGTCAGTCTATGGTCCATCCATGGTCAGTCTATGGTCCATATATGGTCCATCCATTTTCAGTCTATGGTCCATCCATGGTCAATATATGGTCCGTCTGCCCCATCATTGGTGTCAGTGGGAGGAATAGTGTCCCATCATTGGTGTCAGTGGGAGGAATAGTGCCCCATATTGGTGTCAGTGGGAGGAACTATGCCCCTTTGTTGGTGTCAGTGGAGGGAATAATGAACCAAGGGCTGGATTGGTGATAGTGGTTGACCATCTGAGAGGCAGAGGTTACTCATTGCCCCATGACGCCCCCAGCAACCTGTGAAGGGACCCTGCTTGGAACTGTCTGGGGTAGACGGAGGTCAGGGTACGGTCCAATCAGATGTCCCATGGCTGAGTCCTCATCTGATGCAAATCGTCCGTTTTATTTGCGGTTCTCGATGCCAAATCCCACATAAATGGCAGTTATGTTGCCGGAAAGTCTCCCTTCTGCTGCGGCGATATGCGGAGACTTTCCATAACCCAATTCTTGTCTTTGAATTAACTCCTTATTGCCCTTCCCTGGGCGGACCCCCCCCCTCTGCACTGCACATGCCCAAAGCTAGACCCCCCCCAACACCGCCGCTCCATTCTCCATCCAGAACACGGCTGTGCCTGTCGCTCTGCTGCAGTTTAATTAAAGATAATGGAAGCGCCGGGCCCCGCTCTGCCTGGGAGGGTGCAAACAATGAGGAGAGAAATGGCGCATTACAGCTGGAGGATCGTCCATTATGTCTGTGTGGAGGCGACAGATAAAGCTTTATACAACCCGCCGCACGGCTAATCACCACCGCAGAACCCCCGCCAACCGCACGGCTAATCACCACCGCAGAACCCCCGCCAACCGCACAGCCGCTCACAGGAGAAACAATGTATAGAAACAACAAAGGGGGAGTGTGTCCTCCTGGGGCCCCCAAATGTCATTGTTCTGGGTTCCCTAAGAGTCAGGGTGTCATTGTTCTGGGGCCCACAAGTGTCAGGGTGTCATTGTTCTAGACCCCCAAGTGTCAGGGTGTCATTGTTCTGGGGCCCCCAAGTGTCAGGGTGTCATTGTTCTGGGAACCCAAAGTGTCAGGGTGTCATTGTTCTGCATTTACCAAGTGTCAGGGTGTCATTGTTCTGGGGTCCCCAAGTGTAAAGGCGTTATTGTTCTGGACCCCAAGTGTCGGGGTGTCATTGTTCTAGACCCCCAAGTGTCAGGGTGTCATTGTTCTGGACCCCCAAGTGTCAGGGTGTCATTGTTCTGGACCCCCAAGTGTCAGGGTGTCATTGTTCTGGACCCCCCAAGTGTCAGGGTGTCATTGTTCTAGGACCCCCAAGTGTAAGGGTGTCATTGTTCTGGGACCCCCAAGTGTCAGCGTGTCATTGTGCTGGGATCCCAAGTGTCAGGGTGTCATTGTTCTGGGACCCCCAAGTGTCAGGGTGTCATTGTTCTGGGACCGCCAAGTGTCAGGGTGTCATTGTTCTGGGACCGCCAAGTGTCAGGGTGTCATTGTTCTGGACCCCCAGGTGTCAGGGTGTCATTCTGCTGGGACCCCCAAGTGTCAGGATGTCATTGTTCTGAACCCCCAAAGTGTCAGGGTGTCATTGATCTGGACCCCCAAGTGCCAGGGTGTCATTGTTCTGGGATCCCCAAGTGTCAGGGTGTCATTGTTCTGGACCCCCAAGTGCCAAGGTGTCATTGTTCTCGACCCCCAAGTGCCAGGGTATCGTTTTTCTGGGACCCCCAAAGTGTCAGGGTGTCATTGTTCTGGGACCCCCAAGTATCAGGGTGTCATTGTTCGGGAGCCCCAAGTGCCAAGGTGTCATTGTTCTAGGTACCCCAAGTTTCAGGGTGTCATTGTTCTGGGTACCCCAAGTGTCAGGGTGTCATTGTTCTGGGACCCCCAAGTGTCAGGGTGTCATTGTTCTGGGACCCCCAAGTGTCAGGGTGTCATTGTTCTGGGACCCTCAAGTGTCAGGGTGTCGTTGTTCTGGACCCCCAAGTGTCAGGGTGTCATTGTTCTGGGACCCCCAAGTGTCAGGGTGTCATTGTTCTGGGACCCCCAAGTGTCAGGGTGTCATTGTTCTGGGACCCTCAAGTGTCAGGGTGTTGTTGTTCTGGACCCCCAAGTGTCAGGGTATCGCAGGGTATCGTTGTTCTGGGACCCCCAAGTGTCAGGGTGTCATTGTTCTAGACCCCCAAGTGTCAGGGTGTCATTGTTCTGGGACCCTCAAGTGTCAGGGTGTCGTTGTTCTGGACCCCCAAGTGTCAGGGTGTCATTGTTCTGGGGTCCCCAAGTGTCAGGGTGTCATTGTTCTGGGACCCCCAAGTGTCAGGGTGTCATTGTTCTAGACCCCCAAGTGTCAGGGTGTCATTGTTCTGGGACCCTCAAGTGTCAGGGTGTCATTGTTCTGGGGTCCCCAAGTGTCAGGGTGTCATTGTTCTGGGACCCCCAGGTGTCAGGGTGTCATTGTTCTGGGACCCCCAAGTGTCAGGGTGTCATTGTTCTGGGGCCCTCAAGTGTCAGGGTGTCATTGTTCTGGACCCCCAGGTGTCAGACTTCCAGGAAATCTTCATTCAAAGAATCCCAGCAGCCCGCAGTGCTGCCTCCGTCTGGGGGGTTGGTTGTGCCGTGTGCTGCCTCCGTCTGGGGGGTTGGTTGTGCCGTGTGCTGCCCCCGTCTGGGGGGTTCGTTGTGCCGTGTGCTGCCCCCGTCTGGGGGGTTCGTTGTGCCGTGTGCTGCCCCCGTCTGGGGGGTTCGTTGTGCCGTGTGCTGCCCCCGTCTGGGGGGTTCGTTGTGCCGTGTGCTGCCCCCGTCTGGGGGGTTGGTTGTGCCGTGTGCTGCTCCCGTCTGGGGGGTTCGTTGTGCCGTGTGCTGCCCCCGTCTGGGGGGTTCGTTGTGCCGTGTGCTGCCCCCGTATGGGGGGTTCGTTGTGCCGTGTGCTTCCCCCATCTGGGGGGTTGGTTGTGCCGTGTGCTGCCCCCGTCTGGGGGGTTGGTTGTGCCGTGTGCTGCTCCCGTCTGGGGGGTTCGTTGTGCCGTGTGCTGCCCCCGTATGGGGGGTTCGTTGTGCCGTGTGCTGCCCCCGTATGGGGGGTTCGTTGTGCCGTGTGCTTCCCCCATCTGGGGGGTTGGTTGTGCCGTGTGCTGCCCCCGTCTGGGGGGTTGGTTGTGCCGTGTGCTGCCCCCGTCTGGGGGGTTAGTTGTGCCATGTGCTGCCCCCGTCTGGGGGGTTGGTTGTGCCGTGTGCTGCCCCCGTCTGGGGGGTTCGTTGTGCCGTGTGCTTCCCCCGTCTGGGGGGTTCGTTGTGCCGTGTGCTGCCCCCGTCTGGGGGGTTCGTTGTGCCGTGTGCTGCCCCCGTCTGGGGATTTCGTTGTGCCGTGTGCTGCCCCCGTCTGGGGGGTTTGTTGTGCCGTGTGCTGCCCCCGTCTGGGGGGTTCGTTGTGCCGTGTGCTGCCCCCGTCTGGGGGGTTCGTTGTGCCGTGTGCTGTCCCCGTCTGGGGGGTTCGTTGTGCCGTGTGCTGCCCCCGTCTGGGGGGTTCGTTGTGCTGCTTTGTAATAAACATCGATTTGTTTCTTTTCCCAGCGAAGAGATCGTTCCTCTGTACACAGCATGTTGGAGCGCTGGGCTGTGATTGGACGCAGCCAATCAGCAGGTCCCGAATGTCAACCATTGGGCGGGATCTGCTGATGATCTCCTGCTAACAACAAATGGTTCCGGGAGCGTCACGCCTGTATTGCACCGTGTGTGATGGATCCTTCGAATTACTCGACATCGGTCTGGGGTTATGTACCATCACCAGAACTACACGGCATCCAAAGTACACGTCATCCGAGCTACACGGCATCCGAGCTACACGGCATCCAAAGTACACGTCATCCGAGCTACACGGCATCTGAAGTACACGTCATCCGTGCTACACGTCATCCGAGCTACACGGCATCCAAAGTACACGTCATCCGAGCTACACGGCATCTGAAGTACACGGCATCCAAAGTACACGTCATCCGAGCTACACGGCATCTGAAGTACACGGCATCCGAAGTACACGTCATCCGAGCTACACGTCATCCGAGCTACACGGCATCTGAAGTACACGGCATCCGAGCTACACGTCATCCGAGCTACACGGCATCCGAAGTACACGGCATCCAAAGTACACGGCATGCGCAGTACGAGGCATCCGAAGTACACGTCATTCGAAGTACACGTCATCCGTAGTACACTTCATCCGAAGTACACGTCATCCGTAGTACACGTCATCCATAGTACACGTCATCCGAAGTACACGTCATCCGTAGTACACATCATCCGAAGTACACGTCATCCGTAGTACACGTCATCCGTAGTACACGCCATCCGAAGTACACGGCATCCGAAGTACACGGCATCCGAAGTACACGACATCCAAAGTACACGGCATCCGAAGTACACGACATCCAAAGTACACGGCATGCGCAGTACAAGGCATCTGAAGTACACGGCATCCGAAGTACACGTCATCCGAAGTACACGTCATCCGAAGTACACGGCATCCGAAGTACACGTCATCCGAAGTACACGGCATCCGAAGTACACGTCGTTCGAAGTACACGTCATCCGTAGTACACGTCATCCGAAGTACACGTCATCCGTAGTACACGGCATCCAAAGTACACGGCATCCAAAGTACACGGCATGCGCATCTGAAGTACACGTCATTCAAAGTACACGTCATCTGAAGTACACGTCATCCGTAGCACACGCCATCCGAAGCACACGGCATCCGAAGTACACGTCATCCGAAGTACACGTCATCCGAAGTACACGGCATCCAAAGTACACGCCATCCAAAGTACACGGCATCCAAAGTACACGGCATGCGCATCCGAAGTACACGTCATTCAAAGTACACGTCATCCGAAGTACACGCCATCCGAAGTACACGGCATCCGAAGTACACGCCATCCGAAGTACACGTCATCCGAAGTACACGCCATCCAAAGTACACGCCATCCAAAGTACACGCCATCCAAAGTACACGTCATCTGAAGTACACGTCATCTGAAGTACACGTCATCCGTAGTACACGTCATCCGAAGTACACGGCATCCGAAGTACACGGCATGCGCAGTACGAGGCATCCGAAGTACACGTCATCCGAAGTACACGGCATCCGAAGTACACGGCATGCGCAGTACGAGGCATCCGAAGTACACGGCATCCAAGCGCCACAAAGCAAAAACAATCTAGAATTCATGTTTAATATTCAAAGCAAACTCCTCCCCCTCCCCCACAGACAGGCAGAACGACAAAATAATTCTTTCAATTCGTTATCTAAGCTGTTTTATTCCTTTTCAGGATTTTAGTTGTTCGTTCATTTCTGAGTCACACATGAAACATATCGAACCGACATTCACACGGGACCTTCAGAAGATGGCCGTATTCTGTTCTATTCTACTCCATTCTATTCTACTCCATTCTATTCTACTCCACTCCATTCTATTCCATTCCACTCCATTCTATTCCATTCCACTCCATTCTATTCTACTCCATTCTATTCTACTCCACTCCATTCTATTCCACTCCATTCTATTCCACTCCATTCTATTCTACTCCACTCCATTCTATTCTACTCCACTCCATTCTATTCTATTCCACTCCATTCTATTCTACTCCACTCCATTCTATTCCACTCCATTCTATTCTACTCCACTCCATTCTATTCTACTCCACTCCATTCTATTCCACTCCATTCTATTCTACTCCACTCCATTCTATTCTACTCCACTCCATTCTATTCCACTCCATTCTATTCTACTCCACTCCATTCTATTCTACTCCACTCCATTCTATTCCATTCCATTCTTTTTCTTTAGTTTTTATTGTATTTTCTTCTTGTTTTCCAATTCGATTCCCATTTTGGCTGAATTTCGTTGTTTCACATCCGTTGCTATGGTAACCTGGATACGTCTGAATTTTTGAATAACAAGAAATGTGACAGAATTTTAATTTGGAATGATCCGCACGTCTACTCCCCCACCCCTCCATGATTTATTTTTCTGAGAACCCCTCCCAGCATTTCCAGCTGCGGCCATCTTGGGTAAGGGCAGATGATTCATGCAGCATTGACTTCCTGGAATCCATCCACCCTTAGCTCAGGCATGCAGGTAGGAGGGTGTGGCTTAGCTGAGAGAGCCCCCCCTGGGCTGTATGACATCATTTGCCTAGGCCAGAAACCAGGAAGTAACTGAAGAAATGTAAAAAAAAACAATATAAACCCCAAAAATCTCCCCCCTTCCTATGTATGTACTAGTAGTCGCAGGATTTAGGGATTGCGCAGCGGTCATCTTGGTTAAGGGCAGATGATTCATGCTGCATCGACTTACTGGTATCCATCCACCCTTAGCTCAGGCATGCAGGTAGGAGGGTGTGGCTTAGCTGAGAGAGCCCCTCCTGGGCTGTATGACATCATTTGCCTAGGCCAGAAACCAGGAAGTAACTGAAGAAATGTAAAAAAAACAATATAAACCCCAAAAATCTCCCCCCTTCCTATGTATGTACTAGTAGTCGCAGGATATAGGGATTGCGTGGCGGCCATGTTGGTTGAGGGCGACATTCCACTTTCAGGAAATGCGATGAAACGTAAAGCTGTTTTTAATCGAATTCGTTTGGATCATTCGGTTGCTTCCATACCCCATTCCAGGCGCGGTTTTGTGGCGATGGCGTTTTCTGTGAGACGCATCAGGTTGAAGCTGACCCGGTCACGTGACCTCCATATACCCGTCCCATATCTCTCTATACACTGCATTGCAGGTAGGAGGCGCTCCTGGACGGGAGGGCGGCCATCTTCTCTGTCTCATAGGACACAATGGGGTCTCTAATGAGGTGAAACATCCACAAGGCCCAGCCTGGGCAGAGACAGGCGAGGTCACATGACAGTAGTGGGCGGGTCTTTCAGTCATGTGATCAGTTCTATGTCCCTTTATGAGGATCTGTGGACATCACGTGACCTGGATTGATGGTCAGTGGATGGATGTCACTGGGGGGCCCCATATGGAGTCTCTTCAGGGGCCCCTGAGCTCACTGAATGACTGTAACAGACATAGGAAGGGTGAGGTCAGGAATGGCTGCCCCTCTCATGACTGACTTCCTTTATAACTCCCACAATGCACTATAGAGACACTCAGCTGTTGCTATAGGTGACAGGGAGAGGTTGCTATGGGCAAAACAGCCGGTTCTGCCCGTACACTCTCATGTTGTCCCGACTTCCGGCGCCCATGGATGACTGAACCCGCTGATCACCCAATCGGGGATCGCAGCTGCCCGGCTCCTCCCCGCATCTCCCACCCCTCAACAAACATGGCGGAGCCTGCGCTGAAAGGCGATCACCTGACCTCCCCGCGTTTCCGCCGCTCGTCAGTCTCGCTTGGCCGCCATTGGCGGGAGTGGTGACGTCACGCCGGAGGGCGGTGCGCTGCGCTGTCAGTCTAGCGGCTACCCACTTTGTGATTGGATAGTGGCTGTGGAGCGGGGCGGGCGCTTCCGGCCGGTTGTTGAGCTGTGGATGGTTTCCTGTGTGTGCTGGGAGAGGGCCGGGGCGCCGCGGAACAGAGCGCCTCAGTACCCAGACAGGGGCCCCTCAATTCACATAGGGCCCCTGAATCCGCATAGGGCCTTCAGTCAACGGTTTGGGTTCATTCAGGCAGGATAGGGCCCTAATTCCCCATAGGGCCCCTAACAGACAGCCAGGGGCCCCTTTATACCTCTTTTAGACACGTAGGGGCCCCTTGTACCCCATAGGGCACGAAAAGACACCCTAGGGCCCCTTTATACCCCTTATAGGCACGAAGGGGCCCATTTTTAACCCTTAGGGCCCCTTATTGACAGTCAGGGGCCCCTTTGTACCCCTTGGGGCACTAGAAGACAGCCAAGGGCCTTATACCCTCTAGGGTGCCTATAACCAGGGGCCCCTCCTTACACAGAGGGCCCCAATAGACAACCAGGGGCCCCTTTATATCCTTTAGGGCACTTTAAGACATCTAGAGTAGGAATAGGTAGCCGGGGGCCACTCTTTACCTACAGGGACCCCTTATATCCTCTACGGCACCTAGAGTCGGTGGCCCCTCTTTAATTGTAGGACCAGCCAGGGGCCCCTCCTTACACATAGGCCTTTAATACATAGCTAGGGGCCCCTGAAGGCACATAGGCTCCCCAGTACGAAACCAGGGGCCCCTCTTTTGATATAGGCCCCTAGTAGACAGCCAGGGGCCCCTGAAGCCACATAGATTCCCCAGTACTCAGCCAGGGGCCCCTTCTTCCTTATACACTTGCAGATCCTCAGCTGAGATCTACACCCAGGGGCCCCTTGTATTTCAGGGCCCCCTGATTCTTTGCCCCACCCCTGTTGCTTTGCCCTTTCTGCAGAGCCCCAAATATACAGGTTAGGGCCCCATACAACCCCCCCCCTCATTCTAGATCACCCCCTCCCCCGTTTGAGTCTAGATGTCCCCAAAATCTCCTTCACTCCCATCGCCCAATCAGGATCTTGATTTTTAATAAGTACATAACCCCTCCCCCCCCCCCCCCGTACACAGAGACAGGCCCCCCTCCTCCACCCTCGCCCATCGTATGACAATCCCCGCCCCCCACAGGGTGTAAACGCAGGACGGCGACACCCGGGGCCCCAACATGGAGCAGAAGGCGAAGAGCAAGTTATTCATCTCCACCAGCCTGGACGCCAAGGATGAGCTGGAAGAGGTAACAGAGAGAGGGGCCCTCCACCCCACCCCCTCAGGGGCCACAGAATATGGGGCTGTAAAGGGAACCGGTCACGGGAGGATAATGCCGGCTGACCTCTCGGTGTGGGCGTGCTGGTTCCCCCCCGGCACCATGGAGGGCGTCTGGCACCATGGAGGGCGTCTGGCACCATGGAGGGCGTCTGGCACCATGGAGGGTGTCTGGCACTCATTGGCAGCAGCCGGTCATATAGGAAGCCCTGAAGCCAGGCAGCCGGTATGTTCAGGAGGCCACCAATGGTGTGGGGGGGGGGGGGGAATCTCGCTTCTTCTCCCCGGCTGTCATCTCCATCCTGCCTGCAGTCCATGGTAGGATCAGGATGGCAGCCCCGGGGCCTGCAACATGTCAGCAGTGCAATCCGTCATGTGTCTGCCCTGACCGGTTCCTCGGGGGTGGGACTTCCTGTCACTGCAGAGTTAAATGTCGTTATGGGGATTCCTCCCATCTTCCCTATGGTGTCATGCTGGGAGTTGTAGTTCTGGACACAGATCATCGAACGCTGTGACTGTTCTGGGCACCGCCTCCCAGTGGGCGGGGCTCACATCTGGCTCCATGGGGTGTATGGTGTTGCTGTTGTGATCGAATTGCAGGAAGTCCTGCGGCTACTGATGATGAAATTCGGCATTAGTGATTGGTACAAACATTGAGGGGGTTCTGGGGTGTCCAGTGAAGTGGAGTGCCCCCCGGGCCCCCCTTCAGTCTGGCACAAGTGTACCGGCTCCTCCCCTTCAGTCTTGCACAGGTGTACCGGCTCCTCCCCTTCAGTCTTGCACACGTGTACCGGCTCCTCCCCTTCAGTCTTGCACAGGTGTGCCGGCTCCTCCCCTGCAGTCTTGCCCAGGTGCGCCGGCTCCTCCCTTCCAGTCTTGCCCAGGTGCGCCGGCTCCTCCCCTGCAGTCTTGCCCAGGTGCGCCGGCTCCTCCCCTGCAGTCTTGCCCAGGTGCACCGGCTCCTCCCCTGCAGTCTTGCCCAGGTGCGCCGGCTCCTCCCCTGCAGTCTTGCCCAGGTGCGCCGGCTCCTCCCCTGCAGTCTTGCCCAGGTGCGCCGGCTCCTCCCCTGCAGTCTTGCCCAGGTGCGCCGGCTCCTCCCCTGCAGTCTTGCCCAAGTGCGCCGGCTCCTCCCCTGCAGTCTTGCACAGGTGTACCGGCTCCTCCCCTGGACTGGAATGGCTTCCCCTGATGTCACTGCACACTGGGAGCTTCTCACAATGTGCATTAGAGGCCGCAGCCAGTCAGAAATCCTACCACTGCTAGCATCAGGGATATTGGTGGGGACGCCATATTGATGGTCATTGGTGGGGACTCCGTATTGATGGCCATTGGTGGGGACTCCGTATTGATGGCCATTGGTGGGGACTCCGTATTGATGGCCATTGGTGGGGACTCCGTATTGATGGCCATTGGTGGGGACTCCGTATTGATGGCCATTGGTGGGGACTCCGTATTGATGGCCATTGGTGGGGACTCCGTGTTGATGGCCATTGGTGGGGACTCCGTGTTGATGGCCATTGGTGGGGACTCCGTGTTGATGGTCGTTGGTGGGGACTCCGTATTGGTGGCCGTTGGTGGGGGACTCCGTATTGATGGTCGTTGGTGGGGACTCCGTATTGGTGGCCGTTGGTGGGGGACTCCGTATTGGTGGCCGTTGGTGGGGGACTCCGTATTGGTGGCCGTTGGTGGGGGACTCCGTATTGGTGGCCGTTGGTGGGGGACTCCGTATTGGTGGCCGTTGGTGGGGGACTCCGTATTGGTGGCCGTTGGTGGGGGACTCCGTATTGGTGGCCGTTGGTGGGGGACTCCGTATTGGTGGCCGTTGGTGGGGGACTCCGTATTGGTGGCCGTTGGTGGGGGACTCCGTATTGGTGGCCATTGGTGGGCAAAGGAGGAGGAGTACTGGATGAGCAGCAGATCGGACCAGGCAGGAGGAGTGCGGACCTCACTGGAGCCGGCTGCACCATGGCAGAGATGAGGAAGTAGCAGTGCAGAGGTCGGAGGTCAGGGCAGGCGACACCTGTTACTTGGGTCTATGGGGATCATGTGACGTTTCTGGTCCAATCACCACCTCTGTTATAGGAGTGTCCTTCTATCTGCGTGACAACCTGGACAAGCCACATCCTCACCATACCAGGACGTTGTCAGGATAGATGGCACCTACAGTCCCTGTACAGCAGAGCTCACACTTTATGGGGGAAGCAGCACAAAGAGCCAGTCAGCGGTGCTGCATTTCTCACAGCTAACAAGCCTGCTGATAGAAGGATAAAGCAGAGTGACAGAGAGAGAATCTGATCATTCCGCTGCTTCTCCTTTCATGGTCCAGTCCCAGGCGGGGGGGGGGGGGGTGGTGATCTAACTGCATTGGTTTCCTACTGCAGAGAGAAGAACCGGTCACCAGACTGGCAGAGCTGTGCAAATCTCAGGACTGGATGGACAGAAATACAAATCCTCTGGCAGTAAAGCAGCTTCTCTATAAGGACGGTCTGGGGGTCCGCGGGGGTCGCAGGGGGACGCGGGGGGCTGCGGGGGTCGCCAGGGGACGCGGCAGGCTGCGGGGGTCGCCGGGTGACACGGGAGGCTGTGGGGGGGGTATGGCGCGGGGGGCTGCGGGGGTCACCGGGTGACACGGGAGGCTGTGGGGGGGGGGGGTGTGATGCGGGGGGCTCTGGGGTTAGTGGAAACACAGGAGTGAATAGGGATCACTGAGGTCACTGAGATGTTGGGGTGATTGGAGACATTGGGGTCACCTCATTGGACGGGATCATGGGGGTACAGGAGTGATGGTTTTCTCTGATTGGAGACATTGGGGTCACTGGAGTGTACGGGGGGGTGGCCCCTGCAGCAGAGGAATGTTGGGGTCACAGGAGGAGGTGGGTGTGTCCCGGGGTAACCCCAGCAGGTGGCTCGCCCGAGGTGTGGAGAGGTCACATGACCGCTGAGGCGCACATCACTTTGGCCGTTTGGAGCTGATATCGGTCAGCAGAGCTGTCTTCTGATTGGCTGCAGCACTGATGCTCCGGATCCGCCATTGGCCGCCCTCCCGGAAGGTCTCTTGGTATGTCGGTGACGGCCGTGACCGCGTTTCCTTCCCGGAATGTGCCGGAGCCGATGAACGTTCCCTCTGATCCCCCGACACGCCAGGAGGAGATTATGGAGCTCACGTGTCTGGAAACGTGAACTGCACGGGGTCCGTGGAGTGTGAATTAATAAATGACGCAAATTCCAGCGCACTCTTCAATCCTCCCCCATAATTTCCACCTTTGATTCTTAAGCTGACGTTTAATCTGCCTACAATTTGCCTCCCTGGTCCCCCCCTCTCCCCCCCCCCCCCCGCACCACCCCTCCCCCCATCAACATGATGATATTTATAAAGTCTCTCTCTTTATTCCATACCTTAGTATAGACCCAATGATGTCATCACTGGGTCTCTGTGATTTTCTATGCAATACAGGCAGATCAAGGCTGGTGGGAGGGGCCAGCAGGGTGCCATCAGTACTCAATCCTGATGCAAGCAGTGGGAGGAGTTATGCAAACATCAAATGATGGGTGGCTGTCAGTCAAGAGGAATGGGTGTGTAGACTGAGCTCCATGGAGGGTCTCGGGGCGTAGACTGAGCTCCATGGAGGGTCTCGGGGCGTAGACTGAGCCACATGGAGGGTCTTGGGGCGTAGACTGAGCTCCCCGGAGGGTCTGGGGGCGCAGACTGAGCTCCATGGAGGGTCTCGGGGCGTAGACTGAGCTCCGTGTTGGTCTCGGGGCGTAGACTGAGCTCCCCGGAGGGTCTCGGGGCGTAGACTGAGCTCCCCGGAGGGTCTCGGGGCGTAGGCTGAGCTCCCCGGAGGGTCTCGGGGCGTAGGCTGAGCTCCCCGGAGGGTCTCGGGGCGTAGGCTGAGCTCCCCGGAGGGTCTCGGGGCGTAGGCTGAGCTCCCCGGAGGGTCTCGGGGCGTAGGCTGAGCTCCCCGGAGGGTCTCGGGGCGTAGGCTGAGCTCCCCGGAGGGTCTCGGGGCGTAGGCTGAGCTCCCCGGAGGGTCTCGGGGCGTAGGCTGAGCTCCCCGGAGGGTCTCGGGGCGTAGACTGAGCTCCGTGTTGGTCTCGGGGCGTAGGCTGAGCTCCCCGGAGGGTCTCGGGGCGTAGGCTGAGCTCCCCGGAGGGTCTCGGGGCGTAGGCTGAGCTCCCCGGAGGGTCTCGGGGCGTAGGCTGAGCTCCCCGGAGGGTCTCGGGGCGTAGGCTGAGCTCCCCGGAGGGTCTCGGGGCGTAGGCTGAGCTCCCCGGAGGGTCTCGGGGCGTAGGCTGAGCTCCCCGGAGGGTCTCGGGGCGTAGGCGGAGCTCCCCGGAGGGTCTCGGGGCGTAGGCGGAGCTCCCCGGAGGGTCTCGGGGCGTAGGCGGAGCTCCCCGGAGGGTCTCGGGGCGTAGGCGGAGCTCCCCGGAGGGTCTCGGGGCGTAGGCGGAGCTCCACGGAGGGTCTCGGGGCGTAGGCGGAGCTCCACGGAGGGTCTCGGGGCGTAGGCGGAGCTCCACGGAGGGTCTCGGGGCGTAGGCGGAGCTCCACGGAGGGTCTCGGGGCGTAGGCGGAGCTCCACGGAGGGTCTCGGGGCGTAGGCGGAGCTCCACGGAGGGTCTCGGGGCGTAGGCGGAGCTCCACGGAGGGTTCTCGGGGCGTATTCCCAGCTCCGCGTTGGCCTCGGGGACGTATTCCCAGCTCCGCGTTGGCCTCGGGGACGTATTCCCAGCTCCGCGTTGGCCTCGGGGCGTATTCCCAGCTCCGCGTTGGCCTCGGGGCGTATTCCGAGCTCCGCGTTGGCCTCGGGACGTATTCCCAGCTCCGCGTTGGCCTCGGGGCGTATTCCCAGCTCCGCGTTGGCCTCGGGGACGTATTCCCAGCTCCGCGTTGGCCTCGGGACGTATTCCGAGCTCCGCGTTGGCCTCGGGGCGTATTCCCAGCTCCGCGTTGGCCTCGGGGCGTATTCCGAGCTCCGCGTTGGCCTCGGGGCGTATTCCCAGCTCCGCGTTGGTCTCGGGGCGTATTCCCAGCTCCGCGTTGGTCTCGGGGCGTATTCCCAGCTCCATATTCCCCAATCGGTTGATTGGATTTTCTTACCTGTGGAACGTTGTGGCGCCACCTCCCCTCCCCCCCCTTACAGAATTTGTCGGGATTTCATTTATTTTTAGTCCTTTTCCCGCCGTCGCTCTTTTTTTTTTTTTTTTTTTCTTTTTAAATTTGCATTTTTGTTTCATTTGTATCATTTATTCTGGTTGCGTGGAGCGGCGAGGAGACGGCAAATTGCTGTGAAGGTACATTGCGTCGTGGCGCGACGTGCCGCTCTCTCAGTAATGGTGATTTTCCCAGCAGCTGTTACATCCCATTAAGACTCGGCTCTGAAATTGGACGCACTATTCGCCGCCGTTTTCATGTTTGTACTTTTTTTTTTTACATCGACCTGGGTGACCCCCCCCCTCCCCCTTTTCTCTTTTATCCCATTCGCCGCATTTGGCGAGAAGACCTCGATGGGATAATGGCGTTTTTTTTCCGGTTAAGCGCGGTCCGCGCCTCAGGCCAGATGAAAACAAACTGATTAATAAAGTAGTTAATCCGCCGCCGTCATTAGCCTTGGGGTTGGACGCGCCGTCCTGGGACCCTCGCCGCTGGTTTTACGAGGTGGATAATTATCACCCTTTTACACCCCGCGTCCGTTCCGCTTCGTCGCTGTGACCCCCGCGTTTAACCCTCCGCTCGCCGACCGCCCCCGAGCGCCTCGCAGTAATACGTTTTTTTCCTGTTTATTTGCGTTCGCAGCGGATTATTTATTCTTTCCGCTCGTCTTTGGCAGGCGGTTGCGGCGTGTAATGAGAACCATCTGTATTGTGTAACCTGTGATTAATTCGCGCCATTGTTCGGCGCCGTGGAGCGAGCCCCGGGGGGAGCCGCTCCGCCATCCCGGAGAAGAGGCGGCGGGTTTCTCTGCGAGAGTTCTTCTTGTCAGGAGCTAAGAATACGCTCTTTGTGTTGTAATCTGCGCGGCGAGATAGCGAGCGCCGGAGCGGGCGGAAAACGGCTGAGCCGGGGTTTGTATTGTGCAATCCCAGCCAGCCATTGCACGCTTAAAGGAGCACTCCACCCAAGGCTGGGGCATGCTGGGTTCTTCTGTCTCCACTGGAGAGACCCCCTCTTAAAGGAGCACTCCACCCAAGGCTGGGGCATGCTGGGTTCTTCTATATCCACTGGCGAGACCCCTCTTAAAGGAGCACTCCACCCAAGGCTGGGGCATGTGGGGTTCTATTACCACCGGAGAGACCCCTCTTAAAGGAGCACTCCACCCAAGGCTGGGGCATGCTGGGTTCTTCGATCTCCACCGGAGAGACCCCTCTTAAAGGAGCACTCCACCCAAGGCTGGGGCATGCCGGGTTATTCTATATCCACCAGTGTGACCCCTCTTTTAAGGAGCACTCCACCCAAGGCTGGGGCATGCTGGGTTTTCTATCTCCACTGGAGAGACCCCCTCTTAAAGGAGCACTCCACCCAAGGCTGGGGCATGCCGGGTTATTCTATATCCACCAGTGTGACCCCTCTTTAAGGAGCACTCCACCCAAGGTTGGGGCATGCTGGGTTCTTCTATCTCCACTGGAGAGACCCCCTCTTAAAGGAGCACTCCACCCAAGGCTGGGGCATGCTGGGTTCTTCAATCTCCACTGGAGAGACCCCTCTTAAAGGAGCACTCCACCCAAGGCTGGGGCATGCCGGGTTATTCTATATCCACCAGTGTGACCCCTCTTTTAAGGAGCACTCCACCCAAGGCTGGGGCATGCTGGGTTTTCTATCTCCACTGGAGAGACCCCCTCTTAAAGGAGCACTCCACCCAAGGCTGGGGCATGCGGGGTTCTTCTATCTCCACTGGAGAGACCCCTCTTAAAGGAGCACTCCACCCAAGGCTGGGGTATGCGGGGTTCTTCTATCTCCAACGAAGAGACTCCTCTTAAAGGAGCACTCCACCCAAGGCTGGGGCATGCTGGGTTCTTCGATCTCCACCGGAGAGACCCCCTCTTAAAGGAGCACTCCACCCAAGGCTGGGGCATGCAGGGTTCTATTACCACCGGAGAGACCCCTATTAAAGGAGCACTCCACCCAAGGCTGGGGCATGCTGGGTTCTTCTATCTCTACCGGCGAGACCTCTCTTAAAGGAGCACTCCACCCCGTACTTGGGGTGAGTTAGGTTTCATGCCAGGTTTTCCTGTCTCCTTAGTATGGGGGTGTTGAATTGAAGTTCATGGAGGTCTCATGTTTGTGCTCTTTCAGCCCTTCTTTATACCGCAGCCCCCGCATACGTCGCAGTCCCCCCCCTTGACGTCGCAGTCCCCCCCCTTGACGTCGCAGTCCCCCCCCCCTTGACGTCGCAGTCCCCCCCCCCTTGACGTCGCAGTCCCCCCCCCTTGACGTCGCAGTCGTCCCCCCCTTGACGTCGCAGTCCCCCCCCCCTTGACGTCGCAGTCGTCCCCCCCTTGACGTCGCAGTCCCCCCCCCCCCCCTTGACGTCGCAGTCGTCCCCCCCTTGACGTCGCAGTCCCCCCCCCCCCCCTTGACGTTGCAGTCCCCCCCCCCTTGACGTTTCAGTCCCCCCCCCTTGACGTTGCAGTCCCCCCCCCTTGACGTTGCAGTCCCCCCCCCCTTGACGTTGCAGTCCTCCCCCCCCCCCCCCCTTGACGTTGCAGTCCCCCCCCCCCCTTGACGTTGCAGTCCCCCCCCCCTTGACGTTGCAGTCCCCCCCTTGACGTCGCAGTCCCCCCCCCTTTACGCCGCAGTCCCCCACTTAGATTTCACACAGGCAGCTGAAGGTGACAGTAGCAGACAGGACAGGACTGCCCCTCATCCGTGTACGGACCGCGCTTCGCCATTTGATGCCTGTGTTAGTGGAATCCCACCCGACTCACATGGCCAATACAAAGCCAGAGGGGGTGGAGCCATGTATAATGTTTTCAGCCAGTTAACTCTGACCACCAATGACAGTCTGTGCAAGACTGAAGGGGAGGAGCCGGTACACCTGTGCAGTCCTGAAGGGGAGGAGCCGGTACACCTGTGCAGTCCTGAAAGGGAGGAGCCGGTACACCTGTGCAGTCCTGAAAGGGAGGAGCCGGTACACCTGTGCAGTCCTGAAAGGGAGGAGCCGGTACACCTGTGCAGTCCTGAAGGGGAGGAGCAGGTACATCTGTGCAGTCCTGAAGGGGAGGAGCCGGTACACCTGTGCAGTCCTGAAGGGGAGGAGCAGGTACATCTGTGCAGTCCTGAAGGGGAGGAGCAGGTACATCTGTGCAGTCCTGAAGGGGAGGAGCCGGTACACCTGTGCAGTCCTGAAAGGGAGGAGCCGGTACACCTGTGCAGTCCTGAAGGGGAGGAGCAGGTACATCTGTGCAGTCCTGAAGGGGAGGAGCCGGTACACCTGTGCAGTCCTGAAAGGGAGGAGCCGGTACACCTGTGCAGTCCTGAAGGGGAGGAGCCGGTACACCTGTGCAGTCCTGAAGGGGAGGGGCCGGTACACCTGTGCAAGCCTGAAGGGGAGGGGCCGGTACACCTGTGCAAGCCTGAAGGGGAGGGGCCGGTACACCTGTGCAAGCCTGAAGGGGAGGGGCCGGTACACCTGTGCAAGCCTGAAGGGGAGGGGCCGGTACACCTGTGCAAGCCTGAAGGGGAGGGGCCGGTACACCTGTGCAAGCCTGAAGGGGAGGGGCCGGTACACCTGTGCAAGCCTGAAGGGGAGGGGCCGGTACACCTGTGCAAGCCTGGAGGGGAGGGGCCGGTACACCTGTGCAAGCCTGGAGGGGAGGGGCCGGTACACCTGTGCAAGCCTGGAGGGGAGGGGCCGGTACACCTGTGCAAGCCTGGAGGGGAGGGGCCGGTACACCTGTGCAAGCCTGGAGGGGAGGGGCCGGTACACCTGTGCAAGCCTGGAGGGGAGGGGCCGGTACACCTGTGCAAGCCTGGAGGGGAGGGGCCGGTACACCTGTGTAAGCCTGAGGGGAGGGGGCCGGTACACCTGTGCAAGCCTGGAGGGGAGGGGCCGGTACACCTGTGCAAGCCTGAGGGGAGGGGCCGGTACACCTGTGCAAGCCTGAGGGGAGGGGCCGGTACACCTGTGCAAGCCTGAGGGGAGGGGCCGGTACACCTGTGCAAGCCTGAGGGGAGGGGCCGGTACACCTGTGCAAGCCTGAGGGGAGGGGCCGGTACACCTGTGCAAGCCTGGAGGGGAGGGTCCGGTACACCTGTGCAAGCCTGGAGGGGAGGGTCCGGTACCCCTGTGCAAGCCTGAGGGGAGGGTCCGGTACCCCTGTGCAAGCCTGAGGGGAGGGGGCCGGTACACCTGTGCAAGCCTGGAGGGGAGGGTCCGGTACACCTGTGCAAGCCTGGAGGGGAGGGTCCGGTACCCCTGTGCAAGCCTGGAGGGGAGGGTCCGGTACCCCTGTGCAGGAGGGGAGGGTCCGGTACCCCTGTGCAGGAGGGGAGGGTCCGGTACACCTGTGCAGGAGGGGAGGGTCCGGTACACCTGTGCAGGAGGGGAGGGTCCGGTACACCTGTGCAAGCCTGGAGGGGAGGGTCCGGTACACCTGTGCAGGAGGGGAGGGTCCGGTACACCTGTGCAAGCCTGAGGGGAGGGGCCGGTACACCTGTGCAGGAGTGAATGGAAGGCCAGAGTTCGCCTTTAAGAATAATTGCCCCAGTCCAGCAAACGGCGTCACTTGGCGGCGGAGCGGCTGGCGGCGGAGCGGTTGGCGGTGGAGCGGTTGGCGGGTGTTTTTCTCGCGCTCGTCTGGGCTAAAAAAATAGTTGATCCGCGATAATTGAATGTAGGAAATGAGCTCCATATTTCAGAGCCGCGAGTCTTCAGACGATGAAATGGTTGGTATGGCAACAATCGGCGCTCCGCTGTATTTCTTACAATTAGGTCAGCGCGGCCTTCGCTGCACGCGGCTCCTTGCGGGTTCTGACCTAATTTGGCGCCCTTCGTTGTCAGGAAATCTAGAAGGATGAATGCAGCCAAACGCCAACATAAATATGCTGAGCCCTAGTACTACCACCCCCCACCCCCGCTGTGCCGTGTGCTGGAAAGGATAGGCAACAACACTTCACAGCTCTGATGACTCTACACCTCCTTCCAGGTGGTCCCCCACTCTGCCCCCGAAGTCCTACCTCCTTCCAGGTGTTCCCACACTCTGCCCCCAAAGTCCTACCTCCTTCCAGGTGTTCCACTCTGCCCCCAAAGTCCTACCTCCTTCCAGGTGTTCCCCCACTCTGCCCCCAAAGTCCTACCTCCTTCCAGGTGTTCCCACACTCTGCCCCCGAAGTCCTACCTCCTTCCAGGTGTTCCCCCACTCTGCCCCCAAAGTCCTACCTCCTTCCAGGTGTTCCCCACATTCTGCCCCCGAAGTCCTACCTCCTTCCAGGTGTTCCCCACATTCTGCCCCCAAAGTCCTACCTCCTTCATGGTGTTCCCACACTCTGCCCCCCGAAGTCCTACCTCCTTCCAGGTGTTCCCACACTCTGCCCCCCGAAGTCCTACCTCCTTCCACGTGTTCCCCCAGTCTGCCCCCAAAGTCCTACTTCCTTCCAGGTGTTCCCCCAGTCTGCCCCCAAAGTCCTACCTCCTTCCAGGTGTTCCCCCAGTCTGCCCCCAAAGTCCTACCTCCTTCCAGGTGTTCCCCACACTCTGCCCCCAAAGTCCTACCTCCTTCATGGTGTTCCCACACTCTGCCCCCCGAAGTCCTACCTCCTTCCAGGTGTTCCCTACACTCTGCCCCCGAAGTCCTACCTCCTTCATGGTGGCTCCCAGACTCTGCCCCCCGAAGTCCTACCTCCCTCCTAGTGTTCCCCAAACTCCACCGTCACAGTCCTACCTCCCTCCTGGTGTTCCCCATACTCCACCGTCACAATCTCACCTCCCTCCAGGTGTTCCCCAAACTCTACCGTCACAGTCCCACCTCCCTCCAGGTGTTCCCCAAACTCCACCGTCACAGTTCCACCTCCCTCCTGGTGTTCCCCAAACTCCACCGTCACAGTCCCACCTCCCTCCTGGTGTTCCCCAAACTCCACCGTCACAGTCCCACCTCCCTCCTGGTGTTCCCCAAACTCCACCCACACAGTCCCACCTCCCTCCTGGTGTTCCCCAAACTCCACCCACACAGTCCCACCTCCCTCCAGGTGTCCCCAAACTCCAACCACACAGTCCCACCTCCCTCCTGGTGTTCCCCAAACTCCAACATCACAGTCCCACCTCCCTCTTGGTGTTCCCCAAACTCCACCCACACAGTCCCACCTCCCTCCTGGTGTTCCCCAAACTCCACCCACACAGTTCCACCTCCCTCTTGGTGTTCCCCAAACTCCACCCACACAGTCCCACCTCCCTCCTGGTGTTCCCCAAACTCCACCATCACAGTCCCACCTCCCTCCTGGTGTTCCCCAAACTCCACCCACACAGTCCCACCTCCCTCCTGGTGTTCCCCAAACTCCACCCACACAGTCCCACCTCCCTCCTGGTGTTCCCCAAACTCCACCCACACAGTCCCACCTCCCTCCTGGTGTTCCCCAAACTCCACCCACACAGTCCCACCTCCCTCCTGGTGTTCCCCAAACTCCACCCACACAGTCCCACCTCCCTCCTGGTGTTCCCCAAACTCCACCCACACAGTCCCACCTCCCTCCTGGTGTTCCCCAAACTCCACCCACACAGTCCCACCTCCCTCCTGGTGTTCCCCAAACTCCACCCACACAGTCCCACCTCCCTCCTGGTGTTCCCCAAACTCCACCCACACAGTCCCACCTCCCTCCTGGTGTTCCCCAAACTCCACCCACACAGTCCCACCTCCCTCCTGGTGTTCCCCAAACTCCACCCACACAGTCCCACCTCCCTCCTGGTGTTCCCCAAACTCCACCACAGTTCCAGCTCCGTACTGTTTTTTTCCCCAGATTCCACCCCCACGGTTCCACCCCTTTCACAGTGTTTCTCAGACGCTAACCCTACTGTCCCGTCTGTTTTCTGATGTATTCCAGACTCGTGGAATACATCGGGGCGTTGCCCCGTGTATGGCCATCAGTTGGCTATGGGCCGGTCTGAGCGTTGCCCCGTGTATGGCCATCAGTCGGCTGTGGACCGGTCTGAGCATTGCCCCGTGTATGGCCATCAGTTGGCTGTGGGCCGGTCTCAGCGTGGCCCCGTGTATGGGTATCAGTCGGCTGTGGGCCGGTCTTAACGTTGCCCCGTGTATGGCAATCAGTCGGCTGTGGGACGGTCTCAGCATTGCCCCGTGTATGGCCATCAGTCGGCTATGGGCCGGTCTGAGCGTTGCCCCGTGTATGGCCATCAGTCGGCTGTGGGCCGGTCTGAGCATTGCCTCGTATATGGGTATCAGTCGGCTGTGGGCCGGTCTGAGCGTTTCCCCGTGTATGGCCATCAGTTGGCTGTGGGCCAGTCTGAGCGTTTCCCCGTGTATGGCCATCAGTTGGCTGTGGGCCGGTCTGAGCGTTTCCCCGTGTATGGCCATCAGTTGGCTGTGGGCCGGTCTGAGCGTTTCCCCGTGTATGGCCATCAGTTGGCTGTGGGCCGGTCTGAGCGTTGCCCCGTGTATGGGTATCAGTTGGCTGTGGGCCGGTCTGAGCGTTGCCCCGTGTATGGGTATCAGTTGGCTGTGGGCCGGTCTGAGCGTTGCCCCGTGTATGGGTATCAGTTGGCTGTGGGCCGGTCTGAGCGTTGCCCCGTGTATGGGTATCAGTTGGCTGTGGGCCGGTCTGAGCATTGCCCCGTGTATGGCCATCAGTCGGCTGTGGGCCGGTCTGAGCGTTGCCCCGTGTATGGGTATCAGTCGGCTGTGGGCCGGTCTGAGCGTTGCCCCGTATATGGGTATCAGTCGGCTGTGGACCGGTCTGAGCGTTGCCCCGTGTATGGCCATCAGTCGGCTGTGGGCCGGTCTGAGCGTTGCCCCGTGTATGGGTATCAGTCGGCTGTGGGCCGGTCTGAGCGTGGCCCCGTGTATGGCCATCAGTTGGCTGTGGGCCGGTCTGAGCGTTTCCCCGTGTATGGCCATCAGTTGGCTGTGGGCCGGTCTGAGCGTTGCCCCGTGTATGGCCATCAGTTGGCTGTGGGCCGGTCTGAGCGTTGCCCCGTGTATGGCCATCAGTTGGCTGTGGGCCGGTCATTGAGTTGTCTATCCATCGCTCTCTGTAGCTTCATATCTCCCGGCCAGGAAAGGGTAAACCGGGACTCCGTTCTCCCCATTAGTGAGCGTTCTGTATGCGGCGGGCCCTCGGAACGCCATCAGCGAACCTTTGTACTGGCGGCTCGGGGCCCGGAGGAGCTGTTAGTTTTCCTGAGCTGATGGAACTCAAAGGGAATGTGTAATATTCTGTACTTTCAGCGGCTCCGCCGCGTGCCTCGTCTCCGGAATGCTTTGGTCTCTGCGCCGGATAATTGGGGTCTTTCATGTACTAACCCAAATCTGGGTAACCCTTCACCGCCGGCGCTGGGGGTGGGGCTGCCGGGGGAGCACACAGGAGCTCCCATAATTGCCTTCTCTTCAAGTCCGTCTTCTTTCATTGGAGACTCCGGGGTCACCGCTTGCAGTCAGGGGGGCGGTAATGTGTGCTGAGCCAACGTCACTGGACAGAGCTGAGGAGCCAGACCGAAGCTGAAGGCTGCCATTGGCTGATGCCCAGAAGAGGGGCTGGTTCCGGGGTGGCAGGTCGTGTTCCTCCTGCTGGGGTTCCGGAGCCTTGGCTGTGCCGGGAAACTCTTCGGGAAGGTTCCCTTTATTGAGCCAGTCCTGGTAGTGCATTGGCTCTGAGTGATCACATGACCTGACCCAGTGCCTTCAATGTATTGGTTCTAAGTGACCACATGACCTGACCCAATGGCCCTCACCATATTGGCTTCGACCATGACCATGTTCTCACTTGGTTGGCTCTGATCACATGACCTGACCCAATGCTCTCACTTGGTGGTCACATGACCTCATCCCCTCCCCCCGCTGTCCCTACCTGTGACTGATCCCACCACCCCGCCAACAACTGTCACTAAGTGGGTTGTGATGTGTGTTCTGCGGAGCCGATATTCATCTTCCCTCCGGGGCCCCAGACATGCAGTCTGATCCATGAGGTCTATTAATTGCTGATCCCGGGAGACCAATCTTCCCTCATACAGAGCGCCAGGAAACCTTCTCATTGCGGCTGGCGGGAGAACGAGCCGCGTTACCATCAATCTCCTACAACCGCGCCGGATTCCACGCCTCCCTCTGATTTCCAACTTCCTGCCCTAAAGCCCAACTCCGGCTCCTCCCCTCCAGTCTTGCACAGGTGTACCGGCTCCTCCCCTCCAGCCTTGCACAGGTGTACCGGCTCCTCCCCTCCAGTCTTGCACAGGTGTACCGGCTCCTCCCCTCCAGCCTTGCACAGGTGTACCGGCTCCTCCCCTCCAGCCTTGCACAGGTGTACCGGCTCCTCCCCTCCAGTCTTGCACAGGTGTACCGGCTCCTCCCCTCCAGTCTTGCACAGGTGTACCGGCTCCTCCCCTCCAGTCTTGCACAGGTGTACCGGCTCCTCCCCTCCAGTCTTGCACAGGTGTACCGGCTCCTCCCCTCCAGCCTTGCACAGGTGTACCGGCTCCTCCCCTCCAGCCTTGCACAGGTGTACCGGCTCCTCCCCTCCAGCCTTGCACAGGTGTACCGGCTCCTCCCCTCCAGCCTTGCACAGGTGTACCGGCTCCTCCCCTCCAGCCTTGCACAGGTGTACCGGCTCCTCCCCTCCAGTCTTGCACAGGTGTACCGGCTCCTCCCCTTCATTCTTGCACAGGTGTACCGGCTCCTCCCCTTCATTCTTGCACAGGTGTACCGGCTCCTCCCCTTCATTCTTGCACAGGTGTACCGGCTCCTCCCCTTCATTCTTGCACAGGTGTACCGGCTCCTCCCCTCCAGTCTTGCACAGGTGTACCGGCTCCTCCCCTTCATTCTTGCACCGGTGTACCGGCTCCTCCCCTTCATTCTTGCACCGGTGTACCGGCTCCTCCCCTTCATTCTTGCACCGGTGTACCGGCTCCTCCCCTTCATTCTTGCACAGGTTTACCGGCTCCTCCCCTTCATTCTTGCACCGGCGTACCGGCTCCTCCCCTTCATTCTTGCACAGGCGTACCGGCTCCTCCCCTTCAGTCTTTCGCAGGCGTACCGGCTCCTCCCCTTCAGTCTTTCGCAGGCGTACCGGCTCCTCCCCTTCAGTCTTTCGCAGGCGTACCGGCTCCTCCCCTTCAGTCTTTCGCAGGCGTACCGGCTCCTCCCCTCCAGTCTTGCGCAGGTGTAGCAGCTCCTCCCCTTCAGTCTTGCGCAGGTGTACCGGCTCCTCCCCTTCAGTCTTGCGCAGGTGTACCGGCTCCTCCCCTTCTACAAAGTTACAATGTACAGTCTGATCACTGGGGGAGGAGACTGAGGAAATGCCGCCTCCTCCTTCTAAATTGTTCATTTTGATCTGGTGACAAAGCTAAAAAAACAAATCTCAGCTGACTTCTCGCCGAATCTTCATGTTGGGGGTGGAGGGAGGAAGGTGGGTGTGTCTGGCGGACATGGTGGGTGTGTCAGGCGGACATGGTGGGCGGTGTGATGGGCGTGTCGATAGCTGGGCCCTCACTCATCTCTTCTCTCTTTCAGCGTCTGGAGCGATGTGTGGCGCTGGTGACCTCCATGACCAACGGCGTGTCTGAGAGGGAGGCCAATGACGCCCTCAACGCTTACGTAAGTAAATTCAGATTGGAGTCCCATTGTGGGAGGGGCAGAGACACAAACTACTGGGGGGAACCTCCCCATTGTGGAGGGGGCAGAGACACAATCTACTGGAGGGAACCTCCCCATTGTGGGAGGGGCAGAGACACAAACTACTGGAGGGAAACCTCCACATTGTGGGAGGGGCAGAGACACATACTACTGGAGGGAAACCTCCCCATTGTGGGAGGGGCAGAGACACATACTACTGGAGGGAAACCTCCACATTGTGGGAGGGGCAGAGACACATACTACTGGAGGGAAACCTCCCCATTGTGGGAGGGGCAGAGACACCAACTACTGGAGGGAAACCTCCCCATTGTGGGAGGGGCAGAGACACCAACTACTGGGGGGAAATCTCCCCATTGTGGGAGGGGCCGAGACACAAACTACTGGAGGGAAACCTCCCCATTGTGGGAGGGGTAGAGACACAAACTACTGGAGGGAAACCTCCCCATTGTGGGAGGGGTAGAGACACAAACTACTGGAGGGAAACCTCCCCATTGTGGGAGGGGCAGAGACACCAACTACTGGAGGGAAACCTCCCCATTGTGGGCGGGGCAGAGACACAAACTACTGGAGGGAAACCTCCCCATTGTGGGAGGGGCAGACACAAACTACTGGAGGGAAACCTCCCTATTGTGGGAGGGGTAGAGACACAAACTACTGGAGGGAAACCTCCCCATTGTGGGAGGGGCAGAGACACCAACTACTGGGGGGAAACCTCCCCATTGTGGGAGGGGCAGAGACACCAACTACTGGGGGGAAACCTCCCCATTGTGGGAGGGGCAGAGACACCAACTACTGGGGGGAAACCTCCCCATTGTGGGAGGGGCAGAGACACAAATTACTGGCGGGAAAGCTCCCTGTTGTGGGCGGGGCAAAGACACTCTACTGGGGGAAATCATCTCATTGTGGGAGGGGCAGAGACACAAACTACTGGGGGGAACCTCCCCATTGTGGAGGGGGCAGAGACACAAACTACTGGAGGGAACCTCCCCATTGTGGGAGGGACAGAGACACAAACTACTGGAAGGAACCTCCCCATTGTGGGAGGGGCAGAGACACATACTACTGGGGGGAACCTCCCCATTGTGGGAGGGGCAGAAACACAAACTACTGGGGGAATCTTCTTTTTGGAGGAGCTTCAGTTTAGCCTTGCCATGTGGCCGCCATCTTGTGCCACCTGCACCCCTCCGCTGCATCCTCAGAACTGCAGAAAGGGGGCGCGAGGTCTGATGTGACGGCTGATGGTCAGAGAGTTAGGAGGGGTCCTGGCTGCCGATGCGGGGGCCTCTCTTCTCTTTTTCTGAGAACTCGGTCTCTTATCTCCTCCAATCTCCTGGAACATTCTGGAATGAGAATGACGATGTGAAATTAGGAGCCGCGGGAGGGGAAGGGGGAGGCACCGCGTACACTCAGCACTCCAAATAAAGATTTGTTCTGGGATTGAAAAGCAATAATTGGGGCAACCATGCAGGTAAGCGTGGTACACATTACTGGTCAGCCAGCCCCTCCTGTGGGGGGCGCTCTTCCGTGTTCTGATCTCCAGCAGAAGAGCCCCCCTGACCTGCACTGCACACGGTCCTGGACTCATCCATTCCTGCCTTTCCTCCAGCTCTGCCCCGGAGCACACGGGGGATGGGGGGGGTTTACTGCCTTTTCATCCATTCACAGTTCTTCCTCGGGGGCGTGCACCTCCTGAATATGTTCCTCCATAGCCCCAAATATGTAAATCCACTCTGAGCATGAAATACCTTCACAAACCCAGATATTACCTTGTGAACGTGGCAATGACATCACTGGGCCTGTGCAGAGAGCTGAGCTGTGGGAGGAACCTGAGAGGCTCCACCCACTAGATAAATCTGCAGGAGTTGGTGGAGACAGGACCAGTCACCTTGCATTAGGAGAGAGCAGTGGGAGGGGGACAGCAGGCTACGCCCACTACAGAAACCTACAGGAGGGGGGAGGAGACTAGCAGTCCCCCTGCATAAGCAGAGAGAGCAGAGCTGTGGGAGGGGCCCTATGGGCTCCACCCACTACAGAAAACTACAGGAGGGGCGGAGACGAGAGCAGTCCCCCTGCAGAAGCAGAAAGAGCAGAGCTGTGGGAGGGGCCCTATAGGCTCCACCCACTACAGGAAACTATAGGAGGGGGAGGAGACAAGCAGTCTCCCTGCAGAAGCAGAGAGAGCAGAGCTGTGGGAGTGGCCCTATAGGCTCCACCCACTACAGAAAACTACAGGAGGGGAGGAGACCAGGGCAGTCCCCCTGCACAAGCAGAGAGAGCAGTGCTGTGGGAGTGGCCCTGTGGGCTCCACCCACAACAGAAAACTACAGGCGGGAAATGAAGAGAAGACCAGTACCCCTGCACAAGAAGAGCAGAGCTGTGGGAGGGGCCCAGCATAGGCTTCACCCACTAGAGGACATTAGAGGGGGGGTGGAGACAAGACCTGTCACCTTGCATGATGCGAGAGAGCATAGCTGTGGGAGGGGCTCAATAGGATAATTACAGGAGGGGGGTTGAGACAAAATTTGAACCCTGCACAAGGTGAGAACGCAGAGCTGTGGGAGGGGCCTTAAAGGCTCCACCCTCTACAGGCTGCTTGCAGAAAAGTACAGGAGTGGGCGGAGACAAGACCAGTCCCCCTGCACAAAGAGAGCAGAGCAGTGGGAGGGGCCGAAAAGGCTCCACCCTCTACAGGCTGCTTGCAGAAAAGCACAGGAGTGGGCGGAGACAAGACCAGTCCCCCTGCACAAAGAGAGCAGAGCAGTGGGAGGGGCCTAAAAGGCTCCACCCTCTACAGGCTGCTTGCAGAAAAGTACAGGAGTGGGCGGAGACAAGACCAGTCCCCCTGCACAAAGAGAGAACAGAGCTGTGGGAGGGGCCTAAAAGGCTCCACCCTCTACAGGCTGCTAGCGGACAAGTACAGGAGTGGGAGGAGACCGGACCAGCCCCCCTGCACAAGAAGAGAGCAGAGCTGTGGGAGGGGCCTAAAAGGCTCCACCCTCTACAGGCTGCTTGCAGACAAGTACAGGAGGGGGCGGAGACAAGAGCAGTCCCCCTGCACAAGGAGAGAGCAGTAGTGAGCTGTCTTTATCCCTGGAAGCTCCTGCACAGAGGCAGCGGATTGGTCACAGGAGGGGGCAGAGACAAGACCAGTCCCCCTGCACAAGGAGAGAGCAGCAGTGAGCGGTCTTTATCCCTGGAAGCTCCTGCACAGAGGCAGCGGATTGGTCACAGGAGGGGGCGGAGACAAGACCAGTCCCCCTGCACAAGGAGAGAGCAGCAGTGAGCGGTCTTTATCCCTGGAAGCTCCTGCACAGAGGCAGCGGATTGGTCACAGGAGGGGGCGGAGACAAGACCAGTCCCCCTGCACAAGGAGAGAGCAGCAGTGAGCGGTCTTCGTCCCTGGAAGCTCCTGCGCAGAGGCAGCGGATTGGTCACAGGAGGGGGCGGAGACAAGACCAGTCCCTCTGCACAAGGAGAGAGCAGCAGTGAGCGGTCTTCGTCCCTGGAAGCTCCTGCGCAGAGGCAGCGGATTGGTCACAGGAGGGGGCGGAGACAAGACCAGTCCCTCTGCACAAGGAGAGAGCAGCAGTGAGCGGTCTTCGTCCCTGGAAGCTCCTGCGCAGAGGCAGCGGATTGGTCAGGCATTGTATATAATTATATTTTCTCCTTTTCCCGTTTCAGGTTTGTAAAGGACCCACCCAGCACGAGGAGGTGTGTCTGGGACTGTTCACCGTGGTGCTGTCGGAGCCGGCCCAGGCCCAGAAGGTGAGTGCTGCACTGCATACAACGCTTCATAATCCAAATCCCGGGAGGTGAAGGTGGGCGTGTCAGGCCAGCAAATTATACCAACATGTTCACATGGATGATCCTGGCGTCCAATAGCAGGCATCTCCATCTACAGGGTACAGCCCCCGAGGAGCCACCAGAGTCAGAAATCTCTATAATGGGTACCGAAGACCGAGAATTCAGCCCCCCAATTCCTTTTGGGAATACGCCCCCCCCCTCCCTTTGTAAGGTACAGACCACACCTCCCTTGGAAGGCACAGGTGACGTAGCCTTCCCAGGATGCATCTGTGAGGCCCCCGGCTACATCACCAGCGCTTCATTTGACCAGGAAGTGGAATTGTATGGTGTGAGAGTTGCATGCACCTGGGGTTTTTGCTGTGGGGGGGAGGAGAGGTCTGATTTAAAGGGTAAGTTCACTTTTACATGAAAAGGGGAACAACCTCCAAATATCCTGGCCGCTCTTGTGGATGCGTGGCATGTGGCGGCCATGATACCCCGTGCTATCAGTGCAGTGATCCGTACTTCATACACGTCAATAGGCATCCATCATCATGCTCACAAACGCAACTGCTCATTGGTCAGCGCAGCCATGTGACCTTTTTGACCAGTGAGAAGCTCTTCTGGGACACCTTGCCAGAAGAAGCCATAGCTGAGTTCTCATTGGTCAGCGCACCCATGTGACCTTGTTGACCAGTGAGAAGCACTTCTGGGATACCTTGCCAGAAGAAGAAGCCTCAGATGAGTTCATTTGTCAGCGCAACCATGTGACCTTGTTGACCAGTGAGAAGCACTTCTGGGACACCTTGCCAGAAGAAGAAGCCATAGCTGAATTCTCATTGGTCAGCGCACCCATATGACCTTGTTGACCAGTGAGAAGGTCTTCTGGGACACCTTGCCAGAAGAAGCAGCCCCAGATTAATTCTCATTGGTCAGTGCAACCATGTGACCTTGTTGACCGGTGAGAAGCTCTTCTGGGACACCATGCCAGAAGAAAAAGCCTCAGATGAATTCTCATTGGTCAGCCCAGTCATGTGACCTTGTTGACCAGTGAAAAGTACTTCTGGGATACCTTACCAGAAGAAGAAGCCATAGCTGAGTTCTCATTGGTCAGTGCACTCATATGACCTTGTTGACCAGTGGGAAGCTCTTCTGGGACATCTTGCCAGAAGAAGACTCAGATGAATTCTCATTGGTCAGCGCAACCATGTGACCATGTTGACCAGTGAGAAGCTCTTCTGGGACACCTTGCCAGAAGAAAAAGCCTCAGATGAATTCTCATTGGTCAGCAGTCATGTGTCTGCGCTGACCAATGAGTGCCATTGCAAGCATTATGATGGATGCTCACTCCGGGGCTGTGTACGAAGGTGTAGAGGGGACCACCTCGGCAGTGTACAGCGGGGTCCGGAGGGGTGGCCAGGATATTTGGAATTTTTTTTTTTCCCTGAAAAGGGGAACTTGCCCTTTAAGGTGGGCTGTTTGTCACCCGGTTACGTAGCACTGCATTGCAGGGGAAGCATGCAGTCTAACACAGGAAGATCGCAGCAGGCTGGCACGCTGAGTGCCCCATGTGCTTTTCAGGTGTGGCTTGGCTTACTTTGCACCTGCCGGGGCATCTCTTGGCTTCCATATCGGAGGCGCCCTTTAATGATTGGTTCAGTGAGACCCCAGCGTCCAGTACAGGACAGCCCCCTCCTCCATGGTGTTTTCATAGACGGGGGCTCAGTATGTGTCATTGGCTGCCCATTCGGCGCTCTTATTTTTCCAACATTCCGGAGTTGGCGCGGGCAGGGGGAGGCGCCCTCCGATATTTCGGGAAACTCAAAGCAAACACATTCACCCTGGGAGAGGGCGCGACCTCTGGCTCGTCCTTTGTTTTCACACCGAGCCGCTGGCATTTCTCTGGGATAATTACAATGAAAGCAACAAGATCGCAGCCCAGGCCGTCCAACAGGCTGAGATAAAGAGACCTGTCAAGTCTGTCCTGAGGGGCCAAACACCCCCCCCCCCCCCCCCCCCGGGGATCAATAAATCGCTTCCTGACCCCACAACGCAGTCATTGTCAGCTGGGATTCTGAGTTCAGGATTTCCCCGGTGATGTCCTCAGTTTCCTTCTCTAACCACCTGCTGCCTGGGCCAATTATTTTCATACACATTAAAATCCACATTTGTTTTTCTACAAAATGACTTGAAATCCCCAAACATGGTACACTATATTGCCCCAAATATTGGGCGGCCGGCCTTTCCCCGCACATGACCTTTAATGGCCTCCCAGTCTTAGTCCATAGGGTTCAATATTGAGTTGGCCCCGCCCTTTCCACACCACATGACCTTTAATGGCCTCCCAGTCTTAGTCCAAAGGATTCAATATTGAGTTGGCCCCACCCTTTCCACACACATGACCTTTCATGGCCCCCCAGTCTTAGTCCGTAGGGTTCAGTATTGAGTTGGCCCCGCCCTTTCCACACACATGACCTTTCATGGCCCCCCAGTCTTAGTCCGTAGGGTTCAATATTGAGTTGGCCCCGCCCTTTCCACACACGACCTTTAATGGCCTCACAGTCTTAGTCCGTAGGGTTCAATATTGGTCTGCCGGCCTTTCCCTGCACGTGACCATTAATGGCCCCCCCAGTCTTAGTCCATAGGGTTCAATATTGAGTTGGCCCCGCCCTTTCCACACCACATGACCTTTAATGGCCCCCCAGTCTTAGTCCGTAGGGTACAATATTGAGTTGGCCCCACCCTTTGCAGCTATAACAGCTTCACCTCTTCTGGGAAGGCCGTCCACAAGGTTTAGGAGGGTGTCTATGGGAAGGTTGGACCATTCTTCCAGAAGCACATTTGTCAGGTCAGGCACTGATGTCGGGGGAGGAGGCCTGGCTCGCAGTCTCCGCTCTAATTCATCCCAAAGGTGTTCTATGGGGTTGAGGTCAGGACTCTGTGCAGGACAGTCAAGTTCCTCCACCCCAAACTGGCTCCTCCATGTCTTTATGGACCTTGCTTTGTGCACTGGTGCGCAGTCATGTTGGAACAGGAAGGGGCCATCCCCAAACTCCTCCCACAAAGTTGGGGGCATGAAATTGTCCAAAATGTCGCCTTAAGAGTTCCCTTCACTGGAACTAGGGGGCCAAGCCCAACCCCTGCAAACAACCCCCCACCATAATCCCCCCTCCACCAAACTTTACACTTGGCACAATGCAGTCAGGCAAGTACCGTTCTCCTGGCAACCGCCAAAACCCAGACACGTCCATCGGATGGCCAGACAGAGAAGCGTGATTGGTCCCTCCAGAGAACACGTGTCCCCTGCTCTAGAGTCCAGTGGCGGCGTGCTTTACACCACGGCATCTGACGCTTTGCATTGCACTTGGTGATGGAAGGCATGGATGCAGCTGCTCAGCCATGGAAACCCATTCCATGAAGCTCTCTACACACTGTTGTTGGGCTCATCTGAAGGCCACACCAAGTTTGGAGGTCTTTAGCTATTGACTCTGCAGACAGTTGGCGACTTCTGCGCACTGTGCGCTTCAGCATGCGCTGACCCCGCCCTGTCATGTGACGTGACCTACCACTTGGTGGCTGAGTGGCTGTTGTTCCCAGTTGCTTCCACTTTGTTATAATCCCACTAACAGTTGAGCGTGGAATATTTAGTAGCCAGGAAATGTCACGGATGGACTTATTGCCCAGGTGGCCACCTATCACGGGACCACGCTTGGAGTCACTGAGCTCCTGAGAGCGACCCATTCTTTCACCAATGTTTGTAGAAGCCGTCTGCATGCCTAGGGGCTTGATTGTATACACCTGTGTCCATGGAGGGGATTGGAGCACCTGAATCACATGATTGGGAGGGATTGGAACACCTGAATCACATGATATGGAGGGGATTGGAACACCTGAATCACATGATTGGGAGGGGATTGGAACACCTGAATCATGATATGGAGGGGATTGGAACACCTGAATCACATAATATGGAGGGGATTGGAACACCTGAATCACATGATTGGGAGGGGATTGGAACACCTGAATCACATGATTGGGAGGGGATTGGAACACCTGAATCACATGATTGGGAGGGGATTGGAACACCTGAATCACATGATTGGGAGGGGATTGGAACACCTGAATCACATGATTGGGAGGGGATTGGAACACCTGAATCACATGATGGGGAGGGGATTGGAACACCTGAATCACATGATTGGGAGGGGATTGGAACACCTGAATCACATGATATGGAGAGGATTGGAACACCTGAATCACATGATATGGAGGGGATTGGAACACCTGAATCACATGATATGGAGGGGATTGGAACACCTGAATCACATGATATGGAGGGGATTGGAACACCTGAATCACATGATATGGAGAGGATTGGAACACCTGAATCACATGATATGGAGGGGATTGGAACACCTGAATCACATGATATGGAGGGGATTGGAACACCTGAATCACATGATATGGAGGGGATTGGAACACCTGAATCACATGATATGGAGGGGATTGGAACACCTGAATCACATGATATGGAGGGGATCGGAACACCTGAATCACATGATTGTTTCTTTTTTTTTCTTTTAATTAAAATGTTTTTTTTTTAACCAGTTCCTGTCTGGCCTGTGTACATAAATGGTGCAGTTCAAGGGTGGGTGGCCATTTATAAACGTCCTCCCGCTTCCCTGCTTGTGCGCGTTCCTTAGGAGCGCGCGGCACCGCAATTCGGTGCCCGTTCTGTCCGGAGGACACAGTGGAACACCAATCGCTGTATGGGACCTCTGTGTGAGGTCCTGATCATGTGATCACTGATTGGCCAATAATGAACAGCAGTAAGCAAGATGTCACTTCTGACATCATTGCTTACTACGTGTGAAATCTGTGAATGATCACAGAGGTCACATAGTACAGGGCCATTCACAACAGCCTTGTACCATGTGACAAGCTGGGACCAATCACAGCTCACACAGTATTTTTCAATGGCTGCAAGAATGCAGCCAGAGAGAAGGAGAAATGATTCTTCTTACAGCCTTTATGGGTGTAAAAGCAATCAGTGTAAAAAAAAAAAAAATCCTTATCACCCCCCACAAGTAGTACAGTGTCACCATGGCGACACTGTACTGCTAGGGTGACCGTATGTTAAGAAAAAAAAACATAAATAATATAAAAAAATAAATTATAATAAATTTTGAAACATAATTTTTGGTTATAAACTAATTTTGGGTTATTTTTTATTTTTTTACTAAAAAGATAATGAATACATTTTGGCCAAGATTTATGAAGACAGATTATTTATTTGCAAAATTTTATAAGAAAAACACTTTTTTTCAAAATTTTTGGACTTGTTAATTTATATAGCAAAAAAAAAAAATCCCAGCGGTGAATAAATACCATAAAAATAAAGTTTTATCTGCCTAAAAAAAAAATGTGTACAGTGTTGCATGACCGCGCAATTGTCACTGAAAGTGTGATCGCGCTGAAAGCTGAAAATTGGCCTGGGGGGGAAGGGGGGGAAAGTGTTCGGACTGGAAGGGGGGGGGAAGTGTCTGGACTGGAAGGGGGGGGGGAGTGTCTGGACTGGAAGAGGGAGAAAGTGTCCGGACTGGAAGGGGGGGAAAGTGTCCGGACTGGAAGGGGGTGAAAGTGTCCGGACTGGAAGGGGGGGGAAAGTGTCCGGACTGGAAGGGGGAGAAAGTGTCCCGGACTGGAAGGGGGGGAAAGTGTCCGGACTGGAAGGGGGGAAAGTGTCCGGACTGGAAGGGGGGGAAAGTGTCCGGACTGGAAGGGGGGGAAAGTGTCCGGACTGGAAGGGGGGGAAAGTGTCCGGACTGGAAGGGGGGAAAGTGTCCGGACTGGAAGGGGGAGAAAGTGTCCGGACTGGAAGGGGGAGAAAGTGTCCGGACTGGAAGGGGGGGAAAGTGTCCGGACTGGAAGGGGGGGAAAGTGTCCGGACTGGAAGGGGGGGAAAGTGTCCGGACTGGAAGGGGGGGAAAGCGTCCGGACTGGAAGGGGGGGAAAGCGTCCGGACTGGAAGGGGGGGAAAGCGTCCGGACTGGAAGGGGGGGAAAGCGTCCGGACTGGAAGGGGGGGAAAGCGTCCGGACTGGAAGGGGGGGAAAGCGTCCGGACTGGAAGGGGGGGAAAGCGTCCGGACTGGAAGGGGGGGAAAGCGTCCGGACTGGAAGGGGGGGAAAGCGTCCGGACTGGAAAGGGGGGGAAAGCGTCCGGACTGGAAGGGGGGGAAAGCGTCCGGACTGGAAGGGGGGGAAAGCGTCCGGACTGGAAGGGGGGGAAAGCGTCCGGACTGGAAGGGGGGAAAGCGTCCGGACTGGAAGGGGGGGGAAGCGTCCGGACTGG